>NC_029777.3:103175187-103235629 GCF_000817695.3 Arachis duranensis | reverse complement strand
CAATCTGAAAAGGTTCACCCAATTATGTGTCTGTGGCATGTATGTATCCGGTGGTAATACTGGAAGACAGAGTGCTTTGGGCCACGACCAAGACTCATAAAGTAGCTGTGTTCAAGAATCATCATACTTAACTAGGAGAATCAATAACAGTATCTGGATTCTGAGTTCCTATAGAAGCCAATCATTCTGAATTTCAAAGGATAAAGTGAGATGCCAAAACTGTTCAGAGGCAAAAAGCTAAAAGCCCCGCTCATCTATTTAATACTGATCTTCATAGATGTTTTTGGAATTCATTGTATATTCTCTTCTTTTTATCTTATTTGATTTTCAGTTGCTTGGGGACAAGCAACAATTTAAGTTTGGTGTTGTGATGAGCGGATAATTTATATGCTTTTTGGCATTATTTTTAGTATGTTTTTAGTATGTTTTAGTTAGTTTTTATTATATTTTTATTATTTTTTAGTTAAAATTCACTTTTCTGGACTTTACTATGATTTTGTGTGTTTTTCTATGATTTCATATATTTTCTGGCTGAAATTGAGGGACTTGAGCAAAAATCTGATTCAGAGACTGAAAAGGACTGCAGATGCTGTTGGATTCTGACCTCCCTGCACTCGAAGTGGATTTTCTGGAGCTACAGAAGCCCAATTGGCGCGCTCTCAACTGCGTTGGAAAGTAGACATCTTGGACTTTCCAGTAATATATAATAGTCCATACTTTGCCCGAGATTTCATGGCCCAAACCGGCGTTCCAAATCAGCTCAAAACTGCCCGGCGTTAAACGCCGGAACTGGCACAAGAATGGGAGTTAAACGCCTAAACTGGCACAAAAGCTGGTGTTTAACTCCAAGAGAAGTCTCTACACGAAAATGCTTCAATGCTCATCCCAAGCACACACCAAGTGGGCCCGGAAGTGGATTTTTATGTAATTTACTCATCTTTGTAAACCCTAGGCTACTAGTTCTCTACAAATAGGACCTTTTACTATTGTATTCTCATCTTGGTAGCTATCTTTGAGTAGTCTTATGCTATCTTAGATCACGGGGCTGGCCTCACGGCCATGCCTAGACCTTGTTCTTATGTATTTTCAATGGTGGAGTTTCTACACACCATAGATTAAGGTGTGGAGCTCTGCTGTACCTCGAGTATTAATGCAATTACTATTGTTCTTCTATTCAATTCAGCCTATTCTTGTTCTAAGATATCACTTGTTCCTCAACTTGATGAATATGATGATCCGTGACACTCATCATCATTCTCACCTATGAACGTGTGCCTGACAACCACCTCCGTTCTACCTTAGATTGAGTGAATATCTTTTGGATTCCTTAATCAGAATCTTCGTGGTATAAGCTAGAATTGATGGCGGCATTCTTGAGAATCCGGAAGGTCTAAACCTTGTTTGTGGTATTCTGAGTAGGATTCAAGGATTGAATGACTGTGACGAGCTTCAAACTCGCGATTGTGGGGCGTTATTGACAGACGCAAAAGAATCACTGGATTCTATTCCGACATGATCGAGAACCGACAGCTGAATAGTCGTGCTGTGACAGAGCGCGTTGAACATTTTCACTGAGAGGACGGGACTGTAGCCACTGACAATGGTGATGCCCAACATACAGGTTGCCATGGAAAGGAGTAAGAAGGATTGGATGAAGAGAGTAGGAAAGCAGAGAGACGGAAAGGACAAAGCATCTCCATACGCTTATCTGAAATTCTCACCAATGAATTACATAAGTATCTCTATCTTTATTTTATGCTTTATTCATAAATCATCTATAACCATTTGAATTTTCCTGACTGAGATTTACAAGATGACCATAGCTTGCTTCATACCAACAATCTCCGTGGGATCGACCCTTACTCGTGTAAGGTTTATTACTTGGACGACCCAGTGCACTTGCTGGTTAGTTGTGCGAAGTTGTGATAAAGAGTTGAGATTACAATTGTGCGTACCATGTTGATGGCGCCATTGATGATCACAATTTCGCCTACCACTCGCATGTGTTGTTTCCTTGGTTATGGCACTGAACACAAGTGTTATCGTTATTGGGATCCTCTCTTTAGACGTATTTGTATATCTCGTCATGTTGTATTCTGGGAGCATCACATGTTTTCTCGGTTCTCCTCCTTTGAGTGCATTCCTCCTACTCAGTCACCCTTTTTCAGTAATCCCAATGTTGATCTTTTTTCCTAGTGATGATTCTACATGTTTTACCTTGAGTAGACCTCTACTGCTTCCTACTCTTTCACCTTCTCCATCTCTCGATAATTTCAGACTGGACGATGCTCCTGCTCCTGCCGTCATGCCTCCTCCTTCCATTCGTTTCTCTAAGGTAATAAATCCATCTCCTCATCTTCTTGATTATCATTATTTTCTACTATTCTTTATCAATATGAACCTAAGTCATTCAGAGAAGCCTCCACAAATCTAAACTGGCAGTAAACAATGTTGGAAGAAATCTAGGCACCTGAAAAAGCACACACTTAGAATTTAGTTGATCCTCCTTCTGATAAGAAAGTTGTGGCTAGTAGATGGATATACAAGATAAAGACTCACTCTGATGGTTCTATTGACCATTATAAGACACGATTGGTTGCTCAAGGTTGTGCGCAAGAGTATGGCATTGACTATGAAGAGACTTTTGCTCCTGTTGCTCGTCTCACATCTGTTCGAGCTCTCCTTGCCGTTGCTACAGTAAAAAAAATGGTCTCTCAATAAGATGGACGTGAAGATGCATTTTTTAATGGAAACTTGAAAAAGAAGGTCTATATGAAATCACCTCCAGGTTATTCTTGTCCTTCTAGCAAAGTATGTCTCATTCGTAAGGCCTTTTATGGTCTTAAGCAAGCTCCTTGTAAATGGTTTGACAAGTTCAGTACCACTATATGCAATCTCAGTTTCACTTGTAGTCCTCATGAGAATGCTCTCTTTATTCGTAAAAGTGAACGTGGAGTTGTTCTTTTGCCTTTGTATGTTGATGACATGATCATTATGGGAGATGATGTTGATGGTATCTCTGATCTCAAAACCTCCCTTCACCATACTTTTGAGATGAAAGATCTTGGTTCTCTCAGTTATTTTTTTGGTCTCGAGGTCATATCCATAAATGATGGTATCTATCTCTCTCAAGCTAAGTATGCTTCAGATCTTTTTGTTCACGCCGGGATTACAGATTGTTGCACTGAGTCTACTCCCCTTGAGCCTAATGTTCGATTTACACATATGGATGGCATTGTTTTGGATAATCCTACTCTTTATGGAGGTCTTGTCTACTTGACTATCACTCGACCAGACATTGCCTATCCAGTTTATGTTCTTAGCTAGTTCTTGTAAGCTCCTCATATTACTTACTATACGGCAGTTCTTCGCATTCTTTGCTACATCAAAGGCACTCTATTTCATAGCCTTTATTTTTTTGCCCATTCATCTTTATCTTTTCAGGCGTACTCAGATGCTGATTGGCCTGGTGATCCTACTTATCGTTGTTCTACTACTGGTTATTGTTTGTTTTTTGGTGACACTCTCATTTCTTGGCGAGCTAAGTAGCAAACATTCACTGCTCGATCAAGCACAGAAGCTGAATACCGTGCTTTCACTGACACCACTGCTGAGATTGTCTCAATTTGTTGGCTTCTCACAGACTTGGGTGCTTCTTAATCATCTCCAACTGATATTTTTTGTGGCAATCACAGTGCTATTCAGATTGCGCATAATGATGTGTTTCATGAACGTACCAAACACATTGAGATTGATTGTCACTTTCTCTAGCAATGTCTCCTTATTGATGTGTTTGCTTCATCACTGTTGGAACTTTGGATCAGACTGTTGATATTTTCACAAAGGCTCATCATCCTACTCGTTTTCGGACTCTAGTATCCAAACTCAAGATGGTATCATTAGCTCTCACTTGAGTTTGAGGGGAGATGTTAGAGAATAATTAGAATCTAATCAATTAGTATCATTTATATTTATATAGAATATCTGTATATTAATTGTAAGATTGTATGCTTTTTTTACTTTAATTCTTCTAGCACCTCTATATACCCATATGTATTGTATCTTTGTGATATACTCAATAATATACCATTTTTTCTCCAATTTAGTCTCTTGTTTCTAATAGATAACTAATTTTTAAGTAACATTTTTTTTGTAAAATTATGTTTTAATTTTTTTTAGTTTGCAGTTTAAAAATTTAAATTAAAATTTGGTGTATATTAACTCAAAAAAGTTGACTCCCTAACTCAATTCTAAAAGTTTATTTCAATTATTATTTGATATCTGCAAAAACTTTATTAAAAAAGGTCAATTCTATAAAGATTTCAATTAGGAGTTANATCAACATCTACATATGTGTTAAAATATAAAATATATATTAAAAATAAAAAAATATACATATATTTATATAAATAATTAATTTTTTGTGTGTATATAATATTTTGTATATAATATATAAAAAATTAATTAATAATATAATAAATTCTTGACATTTTAGTTAGTTTCTAATATTATGACGTAAATATTTTAATAAAGTTATTATTTTATAAATTTTTAATTACCACATCATTTTATATTCTTTCTATATAATGTTTAATCTTATTTTTTCATTTTCTCTTTCTCTTTATTTTTTTTAGGTTACCTAGTGGTGAAACTTCATGCACGCCAAGGGAGGCAATCCCCTCCCCCCCCCTCCTCTTCCTTCCGGCCTGACCCCAATTAAAATTTCTTGTGTGCATATAGTTTTTTTAATTTTTATATTGGTCCCTAATTAATTTTATTATTTTGTTCTTTAATTTTTTCATTGATCCTATAATTTTATTTTTTCTTTCCTTCTAAAGTGATGATTTTTGGTTTCTCACGGTATCCCTCAACCCGACAGGTTAAGGACTAATTACCCGGCAGGTTAAGGACTAATCCGTCGCGGTACTGAGCTCCATTTAAGGGTTTGCCGCTGGCCAATGGGTTGCTGCATGCACAAGACGAGATTCGAACCCCCGACACTTGCTTAAGCGGACTAGTGAGCTAACCACTAGACCAACCCAACTTGGTTGCGATGATTTTTATATTGGCCCTTTAGAAATCATCCTAGGCCTAGCTAGCTCCGCTCCTGAGGTTACTCCATATTTTTTAATACTAATATTATTTTTTATTAATTGATATAAATTGATTAATAAAATTTAATTCATTCTTTTTTCTATATTAATTTCTCTTTATATTTATAAATTAATATTAACTTCACATATTTTTTTATATCTTCTCATATAATATCTTGTCTCTTATTTTTTTTTCTCTATTCTTAGTTAATATTTTGCATAATTATTTGAAAATTTTGTTAATGACCATAAATATTTTTTAGTTTGCTAAAAAACTGACTCATTATTTATTAGGTAAACTTTCTAAAACAATGTAATGTTGGTGTCTTTACAATAATTTTTTTTTATTTTATTTGGTCTAGTTGTATTCAGCACTTGTATACTGTCTTTATTATTTACATATCATTTTTTCTTTCAATAATTTATATTTTTTAATATTATATAATTATAATAATAATATTATTACGTTGAAACTGCAGACTGTTATGATTCATGAAAAAGTGAATGGTATTTTTTGTTATTGAAATATTATATTTATATTTGTATTGCACTTAATAATTTCATTCTTACATTATATTTTTAATATAACTAAAAATAAAAATAATTATATAAAATTAAATGAATTAATTTCAATTGAATATTTTATAATTTTACTTAATAGCCTAATTTATATCTAAATTTTATAATTACATAGTTATTAATTAGATTTTACATTAATTATATATTTATAAAAATACATATCTGTCTGGGTCTACACCTAGTTATAACTAATTAATTTTGCATCACTATTAGAAAATTAAAATGTTAATTCTAGTTTGTCTTACCGACAGTTGGTGAGTGGTATATAACCTATTTTATCATCATCTTATTAAGAGACGGCAATCCTAACGTACTAAAGGAGTGTAACACATAATAACAAGAGTACAGTAAAATGTTTAAAGGATATTGAGAGTCATCGATAATTTTTTATCATGGAAAAATACCCAAAAAAAATTTATAAAAGTTGACTTTTTAGAGTTTGGATTTGGAAATTCAATGATGTATGAGGAAACTTAATCCTAAGACATTTCTAATACATATGTTATAAAACCATAGTAAATTTTGTTAGAAACAAGAGATTGGGAGAGGAATATGAAAAGTGTATTATTCAGTGTGATCAAAGATACAATATATAAGGGGTATTTATAGGTGTTAAATAAATCAGAGTAATAAAGACATAGAATCCTACAATTAATATACAGATATACTATATAAATATAGACGATACTAATTGATCTAAATTGATTCTAATGATTCTCGAACATTCCCCCTCAAACTCAAGTGGGAGCTAAGGAGACCAACTTGAGTTTGGATAACAAAGTCTGGAAACGAGTCGGGTGATGAGTTTTCGTGAAGATATCAGCAGTCTGATCTAGTGTTCCAACAGTATTGAGACGAATAGCATCAATAAGGATACGTTGCCAAACAAAGTGACAATCAATCTCAATGTGTTTGGTGCGTTCATGAAAAACATCATTATGGGTGATCTGAATAGCACTGCGGTTATAAAAAAAACATCAGTAGGGGACGACTGAGGAGCACCCAGATCTGCGAGAAGCCAACGAACCGAGATAACTTCAGCAGTGGTGTCAGCGAGGGCACGGTACTCAGCTTCTGTGCTTGAGCGAGCAGTGAACGTTTGCTTCTTAGCACGCCAAGAAATGATAGCGTCGCCAAGAAACAAACAGTAACCAGTAGGGAACGACGATCAGTGGGATCACCAGCCCAATCAGCATTGGAGTAAGCCTGAAGAGACAAAGAGAAATGGGCCGAAAAATAAAGGCCATGAAATAGAGTGCCTTTGATGTAGCGAAGAATGCGAAGAACTGCCGCATAGTGAGTAGTACGAGGAGCTGACAAGAACTGGCTAAGTACATGAACTGGATAGGCGATGTCTGGTCGGGTGACAGTCAAGTAGACTCGACCGCCAACTAACTGTCGATAGAGAGTCAGATTATCCAAAACAGTGCCATCCATAGGGGTAAATCGAACATTAGGCTCTAGAGGAGTAGACTCAGTGTGACTATCTGTAATCCCAGCGTGAGCAAGAAGATCTGAAGCATACTTAGCCTGAGAGAGATAGATACCATCATCGGTGGAGACGACCTCGAGACCAAGAAAATAGCTGAGAGAACCAAGATCTTTCATCTCAAAGGTTCAGTGAAGTGAGGCCTTGAGATCAAAGATACCATCAACATCATCCCCAGTAATGATCATGTCATCAACATACAGAAGTAGAAGAACGACTCTACGTTCACTTTTACGAATAAAGAGAGCATGCTCATGAGGATTGCAAGTGAAACCAAGACTGCATATGGTAGTGCTGAACTTGTCAAACCATTCACGAGGAGCTTGCTTAAGCCCATAGAGTGCTTTGCGAAGGAGACAAACTTTGCCAGAGGGACAAGAATAACCCGGAGGGGGCTTCATATATACCTGCTGTTTCAAATCTCCATTAAGAAATGCATTCTTCACATCCATTTGACTGAGAGACCATTTTTTGACCGCAGCAATGGCAAGAAGAGCGCGAACAGATGTGAGACGAGCAACAGGAGCAAAAGTCTCTTCATAGTCAATACCATACTCTTGCGTACAACCCTGAGCAACCAATCGCGCCTTATACCGGTCAATAGAACCATCAGAGCGAGTCTTGATCTTGTATACCCATCTGCTGCCTACAACTTCTTAAGCAGAAGGAGGATCAACCAAATCCCAAGTGTGTGCCTTTTCAAGTGCCTGCATTTCTTCCTACATTGCTTGTTGCCAATTTGGATTTGTGGAGGCTTCTCTGAATGACTTAGGTTCATGTTGATGAAGGATAGTAGAAAAACAATGATAATCAAGAAGATGAGGAGGTGGATTCCTTACCCTTGAAGAACGAGCGGGAGAAGGAGGCATGACAGTAGGAGCAGGATCATCGTCCGGTCTGGAATCATTGGGAGATGGAGAAGGCAGAAGAACAGGAGGCTGTGGAGGGTCACTCGAGATAGAATCTGTAGAATCATCACTAGGAAAAAGATCAACATTAGGGTTAGTAAACAGAGGTGACTGAGTAGTAGGGATTGACTCAAAGGATGAGAACCGAGAAAACATGTGATGCTCCCAGAAGACAACATGACGAGATATACGGACACGTTTAGAGAGAGGATTCCAACAATGATAACCCTTGTGTTCAGTGCCATAACCAAGGAAATAACACATACGAGCCCGAGGTTCAAGTTTACTATGTTCGTGAGGCTGAAGAAGAACAAAACATACACATCCGAAAACTCAAAGAGAACTATAATCTGGGAGGTATGATAAAGACGCTCAAAGGGAGTAACATTACCAAGAACAGAAGAAGGGAGTCTATTAATAACATGAACAGTAGTAAGAACAGCTTCACCCCAAGTATGCTAAGGACACGAAGAAGAAAGGAGCATTGCACGGACGGAGTCAAGAATGTGACGGTGTTTACGTTCAGCTCTACCATTATGTTGCGACGTACCTGGACAAGAAAACTCAAACAAAGTACCCTGTTCTGCAATAAAGGTTAAGAGTTTGGAATCACGGTATTCCATAGCATTATCACGTCTGAAAACCTTAATGACCTTTGAAAATTGACTTTTAATCATAGTAGCAAAGTTGATATAGATTTGGGGTAACTCATGGCGATTAGTCATCAAATAAACCCAAGTAAAACGGGAATAATCATCAATGAAAACGATAAAGTATCGAGCTCCGCCCATAGAGGCAGTGGGAGCAGGGCCCCAAACATCAGAGTGAATGAGATCAAAAGGAGAGCAAGCAAGAGATGAATTATTGTGAAAAGATAAAGCAGGTTGTTTGGCAGTTTGGCAAGAAATGCAATCAAAAAATTCATTTGGAACCTGACCTAAAACACCCTGAGACACAAGAGGACGCAGTTTTCCTAAGGAGGTATGGGCAAGACGTTGATGCCATAAGTGAAGGGTAGAGGGAGAAGAAGCAGCACAGAGATTTGGTACATGAGGAATATGAAGTTTCTCGAGTTCAAACAACCTTCTGACCTTACATCCAGTCCCGATGATCTGTCCCGTCCAAGGATCCTGTACACGACAACCAGAAACAGAAAAAGTGACTTCAAAACCCAGATCAACAAGTTGACCAACAGAAATAAGATTAAAGTTTAATTTGGGAATATAATAAGTATTAGGAAGATTAAGAGTCGACTGGGATATAGAACCCTTGTGTGTTGGGTGCAAGAGGGAGCCGTTTACAGTATTGACAGAAGGTCCATTTGTAGTGGCAGACAGAGACGAGAAGAGATTACGCAATGGAGACATGTGATTAAAGCATCCCGAGTCAAAACACCATTTAGAAGTACCTGGAGGGGTCGAAAGAGCAGCAGGGGTATTACCATAAAGGGAGAGAAGACGTTGAAGAAGAGACGCAATATCAGATAGAGAGACAGGAGACGAGTTGAGAGAAGCAGTGGTGGTAGATTCAACAGTAGAAGCAGGCGCGAGACGTGGTGGGCGAGTAGGACAGGTAGTAATCAAATGTCTCGAGAGCTTGCAATAATGGCAAAACAATTGCGTACAATGGTAGCTAATATGACCTTTCTGGTGGCATGTGCGACATTCAACAAAGGGACAGCTGGAGAACGGGTGCCCGAAATGGTTACAGTTGCGATAGAAGGCCCCCTTTCTGTCTGTGGCAGCAAAAACATCTGACTTTTTCATAAAAGTAGTCATAGAGAACAAGGAGAGGAGAAAAAAACTGTAATTTCTGAGTAGAAAATGAGGAAACGGATGGCAAAATCGGAAAGAGCTCACCAAAAAACCTTAGGGAGGGTCCCACTTGTCCGCCACGTCAGCGCCACGTCGTCAGACACGTCAGTGCCATGTCAGCAAAGAGTGCACGTGGCAGCACCTGAGAGGAGGGAGAGAGACACGCTGGCAGCGTGCTGGAGGCGCAGTTCAGGCGCGAGTCGGGTCGGGCGGCGCGGGTCGGGTCAAGCACGTGGGTCTACGAAAGAAAGCTTCGTCGCGACACGTGGCAGCACCTGGAGCATTGGATCGGTGCCGAGATCAACGGCTGCTGAAACTTCTGGAAGGCAAAACAGCAGTGGTGGCCAGCTCACTTCTGACGGCGCGTCCTGTGGCGTCCGGTGGCGATGTTGGCGGCGTTGGAAAGCTGACGAAGAGGAGATCACAATGATGCCGGAGGTGACGAACCAAAGCGTCGAAAACACAGAGAAAAATGAGGGCAAAGAGGCACGGGTGGAATCTGGAAAGGAGAGCAACCTGGTCGTGGCAGCGTCTTTCGGTGGCGCGTGGAGGCGCGTCTGGAGGCAGATGGCGGCGATTCTGGTTGCGTTGGAAGCACGGCGACAAGACGAACAAGATGGTTACGGGAGTGACGAACCATAGCGTCAAAAAGGGAACGAAAAAGGAGGCCAAAGAACACTGCCGGAAAGGAAAAAAACAATGGGGCTATAAACTAAAATTCATTGGAAAAAAAAAAACCTAAATTCTTGATACCATGTTAGAAACAAGAGACTGAGAGAGGAATCTGAAAAGTGTATTATTCAGTGTGATCAAAGATACAATGTACAAGGGGTATTTATAGGTGCTAAATGAATCAGAGTAATAAAGACATAGAATCCTACAATTAATATACAAATATACTATATAAATATAGAATCTAAATTGATTCTAACGATTCTCTAACAAATTTCATTGTAACTGAAATAACATTTGCTTTTGAATAAAGTCAAGAGACATTAAACGAACAAAGAAAGAGGTTATTCACATGCAATACATAATAATAAAAATAAATAAATGAAGAAACAAATTTGTGAAAACTTAAATTTTGGTTTGACAAAGGGCTTTTGCATAACCTTAAGTAAAAGGAGAATCTCAAATGAAACTTATTGTAATTTTTTAATTTTTTTGAAAAAGTTGGAAAAAAAAAACTTGTGTTAAATTTTATTTAAAAAGTTTATGGGATTTCATACTTGTGCTTTTGTCTTTTAATTTTCTTTTACTTTTTTATTTTCTTTATATATATATATATTCAACACATTTATCAGAATCTGCATACATAAATTAATAAAAAAAAATATAGATAAACAATTCCTAACCAATCAACTTAATAATTATTAATTTTATATTTTTTAAAATAAAATTTAAATAATTACTAATCGATGATAATTAATTAGTATGAAATACAATTTAAAAATGCTTGTTAGTTTGTTATTGGCTAAATTTCTTGTTAATTTCCTAACAAAAATTGATTAATAAAATTTATTTGTTAAAGATAATTTAATATTTATATAGATTAAAATTACTAAAAAATTGTTAGTTCCTAAAAAGAAATTAAGAAATTAAGAAATTAAGAAAGAAGAAGTGAGGGGTTGAAAGTACAAAATGATTAGGTGAATGTAGTAGATGAATATACAGTTACTAGTTCTAATTTATTTTGGAATCCAATAATGTATTATATAATTTTGATTTTGTACTGAAAGCCTTATTATTTTACCTATTTTAAAATAATGCAATTTAATTCTAACAATGCAAATTTCGTTTTTCTTCTTTTGATGTGCAGAATATATATTTTTTATTTTATTTATAGATATATTCAGATAAAATATGATATTCACAATATAATCAAGAGAATTCGAATATTTTCATGTTAGAAAATTAGAATAATTAATTGAATCAATCTATTTTTTAAACTGTTAACCAATTTAAAATAATAAAATGTAAAAAATTATTTTAAAATATATATTTTATATATCTAATTTAATTCTGATTAAATTTTATTGAATTTTTAAAATTTTGACTTTTTAATTTGTTTTTAGTAGTTTGACAGAAAAGGAGGAGTAGAAGAACATATTAGAGTTTTTTTTTGGTTGTTTAAAGGAGAAGAACATATTTTGTTTTATTGTATATAATGAGAATATAGAAAGGTCGGTGTTTGTATATAATTTTGTAAAAATATTTTTTATTATGTATAATTCATAAAACATATTTTTTTATTATTTTTAAGTCTTTTTCGTTTAAATACCATTAGTGCCCATTTAAGTTTTTGAAAAATAATTGAGAATCCTAATTTATGTTCTTAATTATTTTTCTAACTTCTAAATAAATAAATTTTGAATTTTTTAATTTTGACATTTTAAAAAAATAAAATATATATTTAAATATTTAATTAGTTTATTAAATATTAAAAGAATAATTAAGATAATAAATTAGGATTTATAATTTAAAATCTCTGATTATTATTTGAAAAATGCTAGAGTTTTGGACCATTATTTTTAGCCATTAATTTAATTTTTTAATTTAGTAATCCAATAATAATATATTTTATCTTTTATTTTAAATATTAATAATTAATTAATGTCAAAAAATAATAAGTTTTGCTAAAACTTTGTCATTCCTTCCATTACTCTTCTAAGTCTCTAGGGGTTCCAACGACATCGATGGGTGAGAGGGGCATTAATGGAATGAGATAGCAATGGGGTGAGAGGGTGATGGCGATGGAATAAGGACGTGGGAGCGACAAAGCAGGGTGGTAGCCAGTTTTTCATTGGCAAAAGGGAGAGCTATAGCCCCTCAAAATTAAAATTTTATAAAAATTAAGCCCAGTTGATTACAGTTTTATAAACTCAGTCATACTATGTTCAAGTCCCGCTTTGGCTAATAAAACCACTTGGCTATTTAGCTTCTTGTTAAATATACCCAGTTTCATAAAATACAAATATAATTATCCGTGCATAGCACGTGATAAAATTGAAATTATAATTTTAAATTATTTTTTAAAAATTAATTTGAATTATAATAATTTAATTAATAAAAAAGTCATATGTTATGCATTGTGTTATGGATCGGGCCCATAAATTCTACACCCAGAATAATCTTCAAATTCGGTTACCGGATCCAAACCTTTTCGCCCTTCCAAAAGGTCCGTAACCGGCCCACTAAGAGCTCCTAACCAACTTTCGAATTCAAACGTCTCCCTTATCTTAGCCAAATAAGATAAGATAAGATATCCACCATCATCTATAAAAGGAGGGCCCAGGCCCCCTCAGGTATTCATTTATTCCTCACACCTTTTACCTCTTAGATCCATTCTGAGTTGGGCGTCGGAATGTCTTTGCAGGTACCTCCCCCGCTTTGCTCCAGTTGAAGAATCTGGCATTCGCCCTGACAAACAAATTCCCGATCCATCTCTCAACCTGTACCTGACTCGTCTTGTACATTGGCGCCGTCTGTAGGGAACTTGCAATGTTGGGACAGAATGGCGGACGCATTCGAAGAGCAATTCCCGAGCCACCACGAGAACTCCCGAACAAGGGACCCGACTCCCAAGCACCAAGGAGCTACACCCCATGGAAGGATAGCAAGCGCTATCCGCCAGACCATCCCGGTGCAGAACAAAGAAAACAACTCCGTTATCATCGAAGCACGACACCCCAAAAACTTGGGAGAAAAAGCAACTCAGATAATCCAAGACCTTTGCCTCCGAGTGCAAAAACTCGAGGGCCGAGTTGCAACCAAGGGGAAGCACAACGTCAAAAATGAAAGTCACGCAACCTCTAGATCAAGATCTCGCCATGAAACCAGGCACGGCAGATCGCCAGAGCGACGACATGGCAAGAGATACAATCGCAGCGTCTTCTGTGACCACGAACAAGACAGGACGCCTGAACAACGACACGGCAAGAAGTATGATCGCAGCGTCTCACGCGACCCGGCTCATCAATATGACGTGGACGACGACCGATGACACCGAGAGGCCAAACGCACAAGAAGCGACCATGTGATAATAGGAGTTACTCCCTTTACAGAAAGAATCCTGAAAGCAAAACTCCCTAAAGGCTTCGACAAACCCACAGATATGAAGTACGACGGAACCAAGGATCCCCAGGAACACCTAACGGCCTTCGAGGCCAGGATGAACCTGGAAGGAGCCGCTGGCACGGTCCGATGTAGGGTCTTCTCGGTAGCCCTAGCTGGGCTTGCAATTAAATGGTTTAACGCCCTCCCCAACGGATCCATAATTGGTTTCTACGATATCTCGCAGAAATTTATGGCCCAATTCACCACCAGAATCACAAAAGCCGAACACCCAATCAGTTTGTTGAGAGTCACTCAAAGATAGGATGAGTCCACGAGAAAATACCTCGACCGATTCAATGACGAGTATTTGACGGTCGACGGACTCACGGACTCAGTCGCAAGCCTTTGCCTAACTAACGGGCTCATGAATGAAGAATTCTGCAAACACCTCACTACCAGACCGGTATGGACCATGCACGAGATCCAGGGCGTCGCAAAGAAGTACATAAACGACGAAAAGGTAAGCCAAGTCGTAGCCGCCAATAAACGCCAGCTGCCTGCCAGCACGACAGCACACAACACGGCAGCACAGCACCTTGACATAACCGCCTACCAAGAGAAAACCAAAAGGAACATCCCAAACCAGCAAACGCAAACCGACCTCCCCAGAGTCAGAAAATTCTCTAACTACACACCTCTGACGGCCCCAATCACCAAGATATACCACCGAATAGCAGATCGGGGTATTCTTCCGAAGGCTCGAAAACTCAAGAAAAGAACGGGCGGCAACAGTACTGCGACTACCACCGAGGATATGGACATAGAACACAAGACTGTTTCGACTTAAAAGATGCCCTCGAGCAAGTTATACGAGACGGCAAGCTCCCCGAGTTTGCAAAATTATCAGGGAACCAAAACGCGCGGAAAGAGAGAGATCACCAGAAAGAGAATGACATAACCCGAGGACACAGAGACAAGCCCCCAGGGAAAGCCCAGAGACAGACCTGACCATTATCGTTAACGTCATCACGGGTAAAGACACCCCGGGAAAATCAAAATCAGCACTGAAAAAGGATCTCAAGATCTTGGCAGTCAGAAACCAAACCCCAGCCATTACCACCAATAAAACGATAACATTCTCCCTTAAAGACTGCCAGCACGACAACTTGGCAGAAGATGCCCCCCTTTGTCTTCTCAGCAAAGATCGGAACCAGGCTAGTCAAAAGAATATTGGTGGACACGAGAGCAGACTCCAACATCCTCTTCAGAGGAGCCTTCGACAAGCTCGGACTCCGCCATGACAACCTCCAAACAAATCGCAACAGAGTCACAGGAATTGGAGATAACTTCCTCAAGCCAGACAGTTCCATCGTCCTCCCCCTTACCATAGGAACAGGAAACCAAAAAAAGACAATCCTATCCGAGTTCGTGGTCTTCAAGGATTACACCGCCTACAATGTTATCCTCGGAAGAAAAACAATCAATGACCTCTCCGCCGTCATCTTCACAAAATTCCTTCTCATGAAGTTCACCGCAGAAGACGGCTCCATCGGAATAATCCACGGAGATCGGAAAATCGCAGTAGAATGCGACAACACTAGCCTAGCCCTACGGAAGAGATCCTGCGACGTGGCTAGCATATTCTTAGCTGACCTGGATGCCCGACAAGATGGACAACCTAGACCGGAACCAGAGGGACACATGGAGAAACTACAAATAGGGCAGACTAAAGAAGAATATACCTTCATCAACCGGAATCCCCCATACGACCTGAAGGAAGGTCTCTCGCGCCTCCTGAAACGAAGCAGAGACTTGTTTGCATTCACACCCACTGACATGCCAGGGATAGATCCCGACCTAATGTCCCACCAACTAGCCGTAGATTCCAAGGCCAAGCCTGTGGCACAGAGAAGATGAAAAATGTCCCCCGATCGAGCATTTGAGGTCAAGAAACAAGTTAAAACCCTCCTCGAAGTAGGCTTTATCAGGGAACTGCCCTACGCGACCTGGCTAGCTAATGTCGTGCTAGTAAAAAAAGCTAATGGGAAGTGGCGGATGTGCGTCGATTACACGGACTTAAACAAAGCCTGTCCAAAAGACGCCTTCCCCCAGCCAAATATCAACGGGTTGGTGGACGCCGCATCTGGCCACCAATATCTCAGCTTCATGGACGCATACTCCGGGTACAACCAGATACCCATGCATTGGCCCGAAGAGGAGAAAACGGCCTTCATCGCCCCCGACGGCACGTATTGTTACACAGTCATGCCCTTCGACTTGAAAAACGCCGGAGCCACTTACCAAAGGCTCGTCAACAAGATATTTCGACGCCTGTCCAGGACCAAGCTCGAAGTCTACATAGATGACATGCTCGCCAAGACCGAATCCGGCGAGCAACTCATCGGCGACCTCGAGCTCGTAATGAACACCTTGAGGAGACACCAAATGCACCTCAACCCAACAAAATGCGCCTTCGACATGGAGGCAGGGAAATTCCTCAGTTTCATGATCGGCAAACCCCGAAAAATGTAGAGCCGTCCTTGAAATGGCATGCCTAAAAAACCTCAAAGACATCCATAAACTTACCGGCCGATTAACCGCATTATCTCGTTTTCTCAGCGCGTCGGCCCAAAAGGCAATATCTTTCTTCAAACTTATGAAGAAAGGAACCCCCTTTCAATGGGAAGCAGAATGCGAAAAGGCATTCTAACACTTCAAGAAAATCCTAGCGGAACCCCCCGGTTCTCGCCACCGGAGAAATCCTCTTCCTATACATATCTATAACGGAAGAAGCACTCCCAGCGACCCATCTATTTCATAAGCAAAATCTTATAAGACACGAAATCACGCTATTCACGCCTCGAGAAACTCGCCTTTACACTCCTCACAGCATCCCGTCGTCTCCAACAATATTTCTAGGCCTACCCCATTACGGTTCGAACCAACCAAGCGGTCAGGCAAGTTCTACAAAAGCCTGACCTAGTGGGGAGGATGCTAGCATGGTCCATCGAACTATCCCAATTCCAAATAAAGTTCGAGCCTCGGAATGCAATCAAAGAGTAGGCCATGGCAGACTTCATCGCTGAGAAGACGCCAGGAAGCCCCACCTTCGAAACATGGAAGTTACACGTAAACGGCTCATCTAACACCACCTCCGACGGGGCCGAGGTAATCCTCGAAAACCAAAACGGGATCTTGATCGAACGATCCGTCCGATATGAATTCTCAATCTCCAACAACCAAGCAAAGTATGAGGTCTTCCTGGCCGGACTGACACTAGCCAAGGAAGTCGGGACCAAGGTTTTGGAGGTTTGCAGCGACTACCAGGTAGTCAGCTTCCAAATCAACGGGAACTACCAAACAAGAGACCCTCTCCTCCAGCAATATTTAACTAAAGTAAAAGAGCTAATAATGGACTTCGAACAAATAACCATCCAACACGTCCCCAGAGAACGAAACGCAAGGGCGGATCTTATCTCAAAACTGGCTAGCACAAAACAGGGGCAAGAAAACCGATCGCTAATACAAGAAGTCGTCAGAACGTCATCCGTCTCGACCCTAACCAACACGGGCCTCCTAATTTCTAGCTAGGATTCATGGACCTCCCCTATCCTACTATACCTCCTCCACTGAACATTGCCAGAAGACACTAAACAGTTGACACGGGTGAAAAGGGAAGCCACCAACTACAGCGTGGTAGCAGGACAATTGTACAAACGAGGATTCTCGCAGCCCCTGCTCAAATGCGTCGAGCCCGGGAACACGGAGTACATACTCCGCGAAGTAAACGAAGGCTGCTGCAGTCATCACATTGGAGGCAAAACCCTGGCCCAGAAGATCATTCGAGCTGGATACTTCTGGCCCACAATCATCAAAGACTCTGTACAGAGAGTCAAAAACTGCGACAAGTGCCAAAAGCACTCAGACTTCCACAAAACCGCCCCACACCAGCTCAGCATCATAACGGCGGATCGGCTGTTCGGGACTTGGGGCGTCGACCTCGTCGGCCCTATCCCGACAGCCTCGGGACAACTTCGATACATCATTGTCACAGTGGAATATTATACCAAATGGATCGAAGTCGAACCCCTAGCCTCTATTACGACAACTCAGTGCCGTAAGTTCTTATGGAGACATATAATAACCAATTCGGCATCCCGGAAGTCATAATTTCGGACAACGGGACCCAGTTCACCGACAAGAAGTTTAGAAAATTCCTAGAAGGACTACACATATCCCAATGCTTCAGCTCGGTAGAACACCCCAGACAAATGGGCAAGTGGAATCGGCAAACAAAATAATAGTCAAAGGACTCAAAAAATGGCTCGACAAAGCCGAAGGACTCTTGGCCGACGAGCTCGGATCGGTTCTCTGGTCATATCAGACAACCCCACAAAGCTCCACCGGGGAGACCCCTTTTCGACTGACTTACGGGGTAGAAGCCATCATCCCAGTCGAGGTTGGGGACCCTAGTCCAATAAGAACCATCGGAGGGAACGACGAAGACGCCGAGTGAGACCTCACAGACGTGGTCAGATCCGTAGCCCATATGCGAGAACTAGCCTTAAAACAAAAAATCAAGATAAGGTACAATCACAGCGTGATACGGAGAGACTTCTCACCCGATGACCTGGTCTTACGATCCAACGACATTGGAGCTCCCAAGCCACGGGAAGGGAAGCTCACCCCAACTGCGAAGGCGCATACTGAGTCAAAGGAGTAATCGGGAAAGGATCCTACAAGCTTGAAAAGCTCGACGGAACTGAGATTCTGAGAACCTGGAATGCTGCCTCCCCCTAAAACGGAGGGTTTTAACGAGGCCCAAACTTAATAAAATTTCATTTGAAAACACACTCGCCTTGCTCCTTCCTATACTTCCGCAATGGCAAAATGACTAACGGCCAACATCGAGGACCAATCACCCTCGAGGCCTAAAAAATGGATATCCATAACCAACGACTAAACGGCTTAACAAGCATCGTAAGTCAGGAAATGGCTCAGGAATAAATACAAACGGCTCAAAAACAAAGAGCCCGAACGACCAACATGCACCCATAAAAAACCAAAAATATAAACAGCCTCAACGGCCCAGAAAGTATAAGTAAAACAAAATTAAAAATCATCCACGGCCACACAATCCAACAAAACATCAAAAGTTTACAAGTCATGAAAGCGGAAAATACAGAAGAACATAAAAACCTACTTAGAGGTCCACAATACTGCCATCTTGAACAACCTTAAAGGCTCCCATGACGGACATAGCGGCATCCGGGGAAAGAATTTGGGCTTGAGCCCTCATCATCTCCTCGGCCGCAATCACAACCTCTTTCACATCAACAAGAAGCTCCGCTTTCTCCTTCTTCATCACCTCCACCTCAGCCCTCGACCCGGCAACCTCGACTATCAAAGCATCCACCTTGGCAAGAAGTACAGCCGCCTGGGACTCGGCATCCGAGGCCTTCTTTTGCTCTTACCCCAGCTGAGACAAAAGTGAAGTCTCAACCTTGGAAAGGCGAAGGATCTCGGCCCCCGCATCCTTGAACGACTTCACAACCTTCTCCCTAGCCACCTCCGACGTCCCAAGTAGCTTCCTCAGCTTGGCCACCTCCAATTGAGCCTGTCGCAGCTTCCTATGAAGAAGACCAACTTGAGTCATCATAGGCTTGGCCTTCCGAACAATAACAGCAGAGCGAAGGAGAGCCCGATACACCAACTTGGCCTGAAAGGCCACATCACAATCCTCGAAATACCCCTCGGTGTCAGGAACCAGATGTTGATCAATAAAAGCCTGAGCGTCAAACCTCCGGTCTATCACGGAAGGGACGGAACCCCCTTCCTCCTCGAGATTTTCACTACTAACCTTCTCCCCCCTCCTCCACTTCCGAGGAGCACCAGAAGCCAAGACCACAACCACCTCCTCATCACCACCAGAAGTCACCAAGCCCGAGGCAACCTGAGCATCAACCTCAACCTCGGGTGAAGCAACCTCTTGGGACACAGGACGGGAGTCATCCACAGGTCGGGACGAAGGAGTAGAGGGGGAAGCCTCCGAGGCCACCTCACGCTCCATAGCAGCCTTTAACCTCGCCAAAGTGGTCATAACTTCAGCCATCTCAACTGAAAAGAAAACATAAAGAGGAAAACATATAAGTCTTGAAATCTGAAAAATAACAAAACAAGAAGAAACACCATAACACACCAAGAAAAGTACGGCACGCCTCGGGATCCCCCATAACATCACAAGGTTTTAAAGGGCACTCCCCAAAGAGATGCCAAAGGACATCAGTGATATCTCGATCCTCCGGGGACAACCCCTCGTAAGTAACCTTCGTCAGATACGACGACCTGTCACCAAAATTCTAGTAGGTCGGGAACCGACACTCCCCTTCTAGCGTCAACCAAAAAGGGGGCTGCCCCTGAGCATGGCGCACCTTAAAATACCCTCTCTTAAAATTGTGAAAAGAATCCTCGTATAAACCGAATATACGACGATGCGGCTGAGCCCTAAAAGACATGTATCCTTTTTTGTACTTCCCCTTCTTAGTTGGAAAAGTGCACAAGAAAACAAAGTGGAAGACATTAACCGAAACAGGAAGCCCCAAGTACTCGCACACGAGTTTGAAAGAGCGGACGGCCGCCCAGCTGTTTGGATGTAACTGAGACGGCGCGACAGCACACCGGCTCAGCAATGCCTGAACAAAGGGAGAAAAAGGCAACCGCATGCTGAGCTGCGTAAACAGAGACTTGTATACCCACATCCAGTTCGAAACGGTCGGCGAGTCCAAATTCAAATAACAGACCCGCTCGTTGACCCTAGGAACAACGAGCTCATATTGACTCAACATCGCCACCTCCGAAGACAATCCCTTGGTCACGAAGCCGCTGGAGATCTGCCTCGGTTATCCAGGACGACATCCCCCAAACATCGGAGGTCACCCAATAATAAAGGCAGGGGACGCCTCCTGTCGGAATCACCGAAGCGCTCACACCCTCCCTTCTCCGTTGAGACATGCCTAAAAAAAGGAGGAGCACCACCATCAGCCTATGCGGCCAAATACAATGAAGGAAAGAAAAAGTTCTACCACCTACTTAAACCTAAGCCTACAGTGGTGCTCATTCTCCCCCAAATAATACTACTACCATTTCAACACACAGCACTAGAAAACAAAAACCCCCAAGCACAGGAAAGCATAAAGCAAAAAACGAAAGACATAGAAAGAAAGCACCAACCTAATAATTCAAAAAGAACTTGAAAGGTGCCTGAATAGGAAGCAGAAGCACGACAGCAGAAGAACGAAAGCAACAAAGCAGAAGCGCGACAATAACAAAACAGGGAAAAAAACCAGAGAGAAGGAAGAAAAGTCCACAAAGGAGAGCAAAAACTAAGAAACGAAATGAAGGAGGGAAGAAAAGGCAAAAAACCAAAACGGTTTCAAAATTGGAAAAAGACAAAAACAGCCCTGAAATTAAACCAAGCACATAGGGGCAAAATTGGAAAGCAAACCAAGCGTCCCCTCATAATAAATGCACCTCTTCGAAAAACGAAATTGACAACACACCTCAAGAAGTGAAACAGGCGCAGGAATACGGAAGGTTCACGCCAACCAACAACATGAATTTCGAAGATGACAAACCCTGGCTAAAACTCAAACTCAGGGCCGACACGCCGACCCCCCACGATAAAGAAAGATCCGTCAACCTGGAACTCAGCTCCGAAAAAATGAATAAGGCCACCAACGGCCAAAACCATATCCTCCAGCGACGGAGACCGACTTCGTTCGCTCTCCCACTGCGAAGGCAACTGTTACAAATCGGGCCCACAGATTCCACACCCGGAATAACCTCCAAACCTGGTTACCCGGATCCAAACCTCCTCGCCCTTCCAAAAGGCCCGAAACCGCCCCACTAGGAGCTCCTAACCAACTTTCGAATTCAAACGTCTCCCTTATCTTAGACAAATAAGATAAGATAAGATATCTACCATTATCTATAAAAGAAGGGCCCAGGTCTCCTCAGGTATTCATTCATTCCTCACACATTTTACCTCTTAGATCCATTCTGATTTGGGGGTCGGAGTGTCTTTACAGGTAACCCCCCTCTTTGCTCCAGTTGAAGAATCCGGCATCCGCCCCGACTAACAAGTTCTCGATCCATCTCTCAACCCGTACCTGACTCGTCTTGTACACATTGTTTGATTTTTTTAATCTATTATTAATTGGATTAACTCTAAAATAGTTATTAATCGGTTTTAATAATCTAATTTTTTAAATAAAGCAAACATATATACTAAATGTGATCATAAATAATATAGTAATAGTCAAATCCACCAACAAATATATTGGCTATTATCACACTATAAAACAAATTAAATATAAAGGCTATTAGCACTTATAAATCTATAAAATTGCACTGTCTTTGATTCGTGCAAGGGTTTACTTATCAAATAAATTTAAAATATGAACAAAAAATATTTATAAAATGGACCTAGCATCACTTGAAAGAATCATAAAAAATAATCAACTTACCTTATCATCCATGAGAATCATTTCTATGTAAGTCGTCGTGTTCTTGTCAAATTTGGATGGGACTTTCCATAACCTTATAATTATTACCTTTATTTTTCAAACTTTTTTCATTATATAATCTACCATAGGTAATACTGTTAATAAAATCGTAGTTAGTAACCCTTAGATATGAAAATAATAAACAGAAGAAGATTTATGTCTGAGATATGAATTTTCTAGATGATAAATAATTGTAACAATTCATTATTAATCCTTATATATATATACACACACACACTTATTATACATGGTAATAATTAGCAAATATTTTCAATGGAGATACTTGCTACAATTAAGTAAAATTTATGCCATTACATTTTATTAACTTTTATGATTAATTCAATAAAGATACTTACTCAGTATATATGTTATCGACATTAATTATATGCCAATATTTTTAGGAAAGAGCTAAAAGAGGAGATATATAAATAAATATAATATTATTGCTATATAAGAAGCATATACATAAATTGCTACATTTTTTATTATATTATACAACTTAAAATTATAGTATCATGTTATTATTAATTCTAGATACTTGCTATAATTATATCAAATTTAATTATGACTCTAAATAAATAAAATAGATAACATTCAATATTATTTTTTTCTTTTTTACATTTAATATTTACTGTAAATATAAAAAGTAAAATAATTAATGAAAAAATATGACCAGACAATAAAATATATTAATTAAAATTCAATTTGTTATCTAATTAATCTTGTGTCCATACAATATAACTTTACAAAAATGTTATGAATCATAACTTTTTTTATTCTACAAAAAAAGAACACTATATAGAGCCTTTAGTAGTACAAAAATAATGATAAGAATTAATTATTGATATTGATATTAATCACAATTGATTATTGATACCCTCATTTTTTTAAAATATATTTTACTTTTTTAAAATATAATGCAGGTAACGTGTAGACCTTATTATTATTGTTGTTGTTGTTGTTGTTGTTGTTGTTGTTGTTGTTGTTGTTGTTGTTGTTGTTGTTGTCGTCGTCGTCAAATTAAATGAGTTACTATTAATGTGTGTATTAACTATCTCCTAATAAAATTATGTACTTAAATGAGAATTAGAACTATATCAATTGATATAATTAGAATGATTAAAAATATCGATGAATGATAAATATTTTAACAACGCATTAAATATTGCATATATTAATTATTATTTTGTTATAATTATTTCGTTTTATATATATGATTATTTTTTATTCAACAATCGTGCAATAATTTTTTATTTTTTATATCTATATATATATTTCTCAATCCCGACTCTATTTATACGCATATTAACATTTTTTTCTAATAGTGATGTTTTAATTTTTAATTTTTCTTTTTTTTCACATATCTTTTTTTTTAAATAGTGATGTTTTAATATTTTTTTAAATATATTTTTCTTAATAATTACATTACTAATCTAAAATATAAAATGAGAAAAAAAAGGTGATACATATATCCAAGAAAGAAAATAAACTAAAAAATTAGAAAAAAAATTTATATTAAAAAATATAAAAATAATATATTAAAAAATAATAGTCGTAATATATAAATTGAGTCAACAATTTAAATTTTTCTAAAACTAATTTAATCAAATATCAATATTAGAAATAAATTATTTAAATAATATTTAATCTATTCTACTCCTTAGACACGTATAGATTAAAGTCATTCTCGTAACGACAACCAACTGAAACAACATCGTAAGTTCGAACATTTAGAATTAGTGCAAATTCAGACAATTCCCTTGTTTTTTGAAAATATTCTATCTCTCTGATAGAGTTGAATTGCAATTTCTTTTATGAAAAAAGAGTTACAGATGTGGCTTTGATGTGTTGGAGACCAAAATTCGGAAGTCACTATTTATATTTGAGTGTGACACCCATTAAACCCTAAACCCAAATAAAATAGTATCTCTGGTTTTATTTTTATATAATTCTAAATCAAAAGTAGTAATGACTTATTTAATTAACCATTTATGATAATAAATAAGATGATCATTATATAAGTCATTTAATATAAAATAGTTTAACTTGCGATTATAATTAATATATGTATTGTCCATGAATAGATTAGAAAATAATAATTTCGTAACAAAATAATCATTCAATTTGAATTACAATTAATTAATTGATAGAAATTATAATAAATTGTATGATATTTAAATAATTAACCAAATTAATTAGTTGATATAATTAATGTATTATAATAAATTGAATTTAATGAGTTAAAAGAAATAAATCGAAAAACATCATGAAAAATATGCCACGACAGTTTTATTATTAAGTGCAAAAATTTAATTTTTATATAATAGAATAGATATTTACAGATTATTATATTAAACAGACTAAAAAGATACACTAAACAAAATAAAAGTATCAATGATAAAATATAACCTAAAAAATTACTTAAATTAAAAAAGAACATGTGATAAATTATAATAAATATATATATGAGAAGTAAAAGTAAAATAAATAATTAAAAATAAAGTAAAAATAGCAATTAAAAAAGTAAAAGAAGATAGAAAAGATAATGTGTGGAGTAGATAAAAAATGTTTTGCAATTGAAGATTAATATAATTAATTAATACAAAAGATGAAAGAGAAAAATCAAAATACAATTTTATTAAAAGAATTTCAAAAAAAATATTTTAAAGAAGAACCTATTAATTAACTTTTATAAAAATATTACAAAAAGTTTAAATTATCTTTAAATAAAATAATAATACCCTTAAGAATTATTAATCAAAGTAAATTAAAAATTAATATAAAACAAAATCATAAAAAAATATTAGCAAAATTAAGATAAAAAAACAAAAAAAATTATAAATATTTTAACATATAAACTACATACACGAATAATGTATATATTAATTGTGAATCACAAAAAAAGACTAATTGAAGTACACATGACAAATTAGAATATTATAAAATAAAATTATAGTAAGATTATTTACAAACAACGTAAAGATGACACATCTTTTTTGTTAATTAATAGCTAAAAGAAAAAAAAGTATGCGCCTAATAATAAGCAATTAAAATAAACAAAAATAAAAAAATGAAATGTATAAATAAAAATAAAAAAACAAAAATTAAATAAATTATAAAAATTGTACCTTAAACAAGAGAGGAAGAGAGAGAGGAAGAGAGAGAGAGAGGGAGAGAGAGAGAGAGAAAAGAGAGCGAATGAATAAAAAATATTTGATCTTATATGAACCATTAACCTATTAATTCACGATCGTGATCAAGTTGATTGTCGGATAAGTTTTGATTTATGGTTAACCGGTAGTAATGATAAAAAATAAGGATGACAATGCGATAGAAAAAAATATGTATTTTAAATCAAGTTGGGTTGGTTTAATGGTTAACTTATTAAATCTCTTAAATAAGTGTTAGAATAAAAAATTGGAATCTTGTCTTATGCATTAAATGGAGTTTAATATTGTGACGAATTAGTTATTGATCTAAAAGATACCATTGAAAATTGAAAAACATATATGGATTAATCTCTACATATAAGTGTTTTGTGCTTACAAGCTTTAGAAGCTCTAAAGAGAATGAAATCCCTAAACGCGCTGCTTATGTTATGTGTCTCTTTAACAGACTTTTAAATCAATCCAAAATAATTAACGCGCGAATATATAACTTACATTTTTCAAAAGATTTCGTTTCCTTTTTCGAGTTTTTTGCCAAATTTGTTCAATCTCCTTCGTGCGTTCTCTCTTTGCCTTTTCAGTCGTTGTTTTACCTGCGTTAATCACTGGTTTCTTCATCGTCATTTACGTGCATTTCTCTCTCTGTATTCTTGCTTCATTTTTTTCGATTTTCATGGTTTTTGAAATCAAGTTTTGAAATCATTTTGAAGATACTAGATGATTCAACTTCAGAAATACACCAAAACGATTACAGAAATACACCCAAAGGATTACATAAATACACCAAAATGGTTATAGAAATACATCCAAACGATTACAGAAATACATCCAAAGAATTACAGAAATACACCCAAAGGATTTAAGAAATACACCCAAAATTCGTTGAAGTACACCTTACCACAATATCAGGGGGAGACAGTATATTTCTTCTTGAAATCTTTTAATGTTTTGTTGGTTAAGGATGATACATATGGCAGAGACAATCTAGAAAAAAAAACCTAGAAGAATAGTAAAACAGTACCTTGAATAATGTTTCTTCGTTTTTTCTGGTGATTTTTTATGGAGATTTGTATCTTTTCTTTTTTATTTTTTCTACTCTTTGCGAGGAATTGGAACGCTTCTTCAGAATCGTAGTTTGTTTCGAATGTCACTTGAATCTTGATGGTTTGTGTTTTGATTGAGGAAGAAGAAGAGTGCGGTATAATTAATGTGTTGTGAAAAAACGCAACGAGTGATTAAGACGCATGCGTTGGACGTTCAATTCTAAAAGAGTGATGCGTATTTTTTTTTTATTTGACCCAACTTATATCACTTGTAAGCCAAAAAAGCTTATATGTGTAGAAAGGCCTCAACATATATTTCACGTTTGCCTTGAATATTAACTATTTTCCTTATTATCCCACAAGTATTTCATTTATCGTCCCAAATTTATATCCACGCTTATTTTATAGACTCATCATATCTATCCCGCTTCAAATGAGATATTTTTTTTAAAAAAAATATCATTCCTCATGAGTGAAATATAATCTATGACTTATAAAAAAATATAAAGTACTAAAATGTGAATTTTTCACACAAATAATAAAACGACCAAAAGAGATACCATCTTTGTCATTATTTCCAGTTATTATTCTTTTTCTACTGCCTTTCAGAGTTAGATTCATTTGAATTTTATAAAGACTGTACTTGTAATAAATTGTATTTGAAACATGGATCTTCATCTTGATCATAAATCCTTGTTAAGAACTAATATCACAGGAATTTTTTGTTTGGCAATAAACCGTTGTTTAAAATTACGATTTGTATATATATTTTTGAAGTATTTAATTTTAGGTGAAATCTTAAATGTAGTCAACTTTAAGGGAAGTTGATAGCTGAAAATCATTAGATGAAAATTTAGTCAAATCAGTTAAATCATCTAACGGTTCTCAATTATCAACTTCACATAAAGTTGAATGCACCTGAGTTTCCACCTTAATTTTAACATATTATTAATTAATTTAGATTGATCTAGTAATTAATTTATTAGTTTGATTAAATAAATATTAGGAGATTCAAATTTCACCTTGTACATGTAGTAATTTATTGGCCAACAATAAATTCTTAAATGCGACGAATTAATCGTTACTTAATAAGGTAAAAAATACTATAAAAAATAGATTATTAGTGTAAAAAATTTTACACAAATATTCAATCAGATTTATATATTTAAATGGCTTTTGAAATAATAAGTTTAATTTTTTTTTAATATGACAATTAATTGTTTGTATAAAATTTTTATACAAATGACATATGAAAATTAAACAACTTTTTAATTTGTGATTTTAAACCATGATTTACATACAAATAAAATAGAACACGAAATTAGCCAATTTCGTTTAGGACAATTATACTTTGTATGTTAAAAAATCCTAATGCTCATGTACATTTTGAGGTTAATATGTATAATACATTATGAATATATAATAATTGGAAGTCTTAGTATATTTTTATAATTATTTTTCTAATACTTAATAAATAAAGATTTAAATAAATTTGCTATTTTTCAAAAATTCAGAATTTAAATTTTTTATTTAAAAATTAAAAAAATAATTAAAAAATAGTTAATTAAAACTTTAATATTTTCATGTATATAAGGTAGCGTTTGTTTTGAGGTATTGGGATAGAGACTGAAAGATTGGGATTCAATATCATATTTGTTGGTCAAAAGATTTGTATTAAAAATTTCAGTTTTTGTTTCTAAAATTTTAGTATTTTAATACCTCTGAAAAATAAAAATACAGGAGACTAACTCTTTTAGGATAAAAACTGAAACTTTAATAACATTTTATACTTAAAATATTCTTATTTTAATTAATTAATTTTAACTTTATTCTTTGTATAAATTAAATTATAAATTCATTTTTATTTCAGTTTTTATCTTCTACTTTATATTAAATACAATATTGAGATTTATTTCAATTTTTATTTTTTAATTTTTATCTCTCAATTTTAGTTTTTTTAATTTTTCTCTCTTTTAAATATTCTAATAAATTTCTCATTTTTTTAAACACGTGGCACATTTGGTTGCAATGATTTTCAACTTGAAGTGATGGGACGGGCGGATAGATTAGTTACTAGTTAGCTCTCACTTTTGTCATTTATGAAGAAATTCATTTGTAGATTAAGACTTAAAAAGAATTGATTACAATTATGTTGATGAACGTTCAATGTAAGCTCTGGGTCGGTGGGTCCCTCACCAAGTCTTATCGTCTTGTCCCACTTGAAGACTTATAAGTATTTATCTTTTCAGGACCGTTACATATATAAATTTTTTTAATTTATAAATTAATATAAGTTAGCTCAAATTTAATAAAAACAATTCTCACATTAATGTGTGTTTATGTATTCATTTAACCATTTCAATTTTATAAAAGACGGTTTTCTTTTTCCGATCAAACCACCAATCTTAAAAATTTAAATGACGTTCAAAATTTTTCAAAAAATTATCAAAATTGTCGCAAAAAAAAATCTACAAAAAAATTCAAAATTTTCATAAAAAAACACATAAACAAAAGACAAAAAATTATTTAAGGTATTATTTTACTAATCGTCCAGTTTTTTTTTCTTTTTCTCATTTCGATCGCAAAACACTAAATAGTTATATTTCTATTTATTAAGTAGATTCATTATATGTTCTTGGTTTAAAATACATATTACTGTTATTACTATTCTCATCATATTGTTCAATCAGTGATAACTGTTTTACGTACTGTTTCGCGTATAGTTTAACGTGTATTTTCATGTGTTTTTGAGCATGTTTTGCATGTTTGAACTAAGTTTTGTCTCTAGGAACTGAGTTTGTATAAATAGAAACTTCGCTGTATTTCAAATAAATTTGCGTGTAATTAATGCTGTTGTTCTTGAATATTGTTCTTGTGCTTCTGGTGTCATTTTATGTATGTTTGGTTGACTTGAATATTATTTTGAACTCATATTATGCCATGTAATCAACAAAATAATAGAGGTGTATATGGCTGGTATTTCGGTGTATATCAAGTGCAGCTGGTGTTGTAGTCGTATCCTTGGTGTAACTAGAAACAGAATATTGTCCTTGTGCTTCTGGTGTCATTTTATGCATGTTTGGTTGACTTAAATATCATTTTGAACTCATGTTATGTCATGTAATCAACAAAATAATAGAGGTGTATATGGCTGGTATTTTGGTGTATATCAAGTGATTTCGAGTGTAACTGGTTCTGTAGTCGTATCCTTGGTGTAACCAGAAACAGAATATTGTCCTTTAACTTCTGGTGTCATTTTATGCATGTTTAGTTGACCTGAATACCATTTTAAGCTCATATATGTCATGTAATCTAAAAAATATTAGAGGTATATATGGCTGGTATTTTGATGTATATCAAGTGAATTCGAGTGTAACTGGTGTTGTTGTTATCTATTAACCTTATTTTTCATTCCTTACAGTAAAAATGACAAACAAGAATCCCGCAACACCAAAATATAATGTAAGAACATATATCTTAGACCAGCTTGTATAAATATAGTTTATTTATATGATTCTCGTTTGTTTACAGAAAACTCATGATTTGAGATGCTCGATAAGACTCCTTCATGATAAGTTCCAAAACATGAGCAATGAAAAGAAAGTCATTGTCCAAGAATTGGGATTTGGAGGTTTGATGCACATCCCTCCCATAAATGTGCCGCATAAGCTCTTGAAGGAGTTGTCATATTCAATTCCTTTGATTTGATAAGAAACATGTTGGACACCCGGTACGATGTATTGAGCATCAACCCAGAAAATATAAGAGCTGTCCTTGGCTTGAATGTATCTGGTAACCGATTACACAAATTGTTATACTTGCATTCTTTGTAATCTATTCTTTGTAATATATTCTTTTGAACTAATTTATGTCATGTAATCAAAAAATAATAGAGGTGTATATGGCTGGTATTTCGGTGTATTTCAAGTGTAATTGGTGATCTTGTTTTACTGCTTTTGTAGGGGGTGCTCTTTTCAAGCAAAGTTAATTTTAAAGAGTTTACTGAGGAGGAAAAGAAAGTTTAAAGAAGCTTCCAAGGCAAAACATTGAAGCAAAGACGGACTTGATAATGGAGATCGGTGTTGATGGTGACAAAGATCGGTTGAATAATTCAAGAGGACATTCATCCTCTATATTCAAATGTCGTTCTTGTTGCCAACAACAATAAACAAGGTTTCTTCCATCCATATGCCACCGATTTTTCATGCAGACACCATACATGAGTGAAGTTAGGGTGGCCATATCCTCAACTTCTTCATCAAGGGCCTAAGTGAGCACATATTGAAAAAGAAAAAATCCATTGATGACTGTCTCTATGCTTTGATGATTTATACTTTCATGAATTCAAACACAAAAATAAGCTGGCAGATACAATCCCAGGACCATCCTGGTTGTAGCACTGGACTAAGGAGTTGCTGCTTGAGAGGATACAAGATGAAATTAAGGATCTTATGGTAACTCATCAGAATCCTTTCCTTAATTTTAGCGTATTTGTTTTATATATTTGATGTAAACTAACTAATGTTTTATCTATTTTAGGGCATCGTCAAGAGGGCACAGCTCAAAGAAAAATTGATGAAAATGAAAGAAGAAGAAAAAGACACAAAAGAAGAAGGACATTTCATCGAAAAGTGATAGTGGTACTTCCTCTGAATCTGATTCTGAACAAGACTCGGAGGAGCCACCAAAAACAAGAAAACAACCAACTAGAAAAGCAAAAAAAAAAGTGAGTGTTATTTTTCGGTGTATTTTGTCATTTTTACTGTGTTTATTGTCTCATGATTATTTGCTGTCCAGAATGGTATCCAAAAAGAGGAAGCACATTGTTTAGGATTCATCTTCAGAAAGCCGAACTTATTCTGATGATGAGGAAGATTCTGAAATTATTACATTGCTATATTTTCTGTTTATATCAAAAAATTATGTATTAATTAATAGAATGTTTCCAATTTATTGTCAGAAGTGAAAAATTGGAGCGAATAATAAAAGGAAAATCGAAGAAAGAAAGTTCATATTCCTGCAAAAAAGTATGCATTGCTTTCGGGGTATTTTATCAATTTTGTTTTATTTGTTTGATTCATAATTCTTTTATTTTCAAGATGCAATCTAAAAAAAAGCACATTATTGAGGATTCATCTTCTGAAAAAGAAACTGAATCCGATGACGAGTAAGATACATTGTAAAGCTATTTTTTCTTTTTCATTAAAATTTTATTTGTTAACATAATATTTTTTCTGTACTGTCAGAACTAGACAAACAAAAATTTTTTTAAGAGAAACAAAAAAGAAGAAACCAAATGACAAGCTTGCAGAAAGGTATGTTGCTTTTCGGTGTATTTTGGGTCTTTTACTATGTTTTTGTTGGCTGATGATTGTTTGCTTTCCCACTAAGCAGGAAAAAAGCACAAATATACCAGAAGGTGGCTCCACTCCACAGAAGTTCACTATAATTCTTCCCAAACGTATGATCTTTTATTTGATAAAATTTTCTAAATCCTTATGTAATTAATTACTCTAGTTTTATTGAATGATATTTATTTTTTCCTTAGAATGCTGGATGTGAACTTGGAAAGTGAAAATGATCCTGTCTTTCAAATATAGACAGATCATAGCGGTGTAAATAAGCCAAGGGAGAACAAGAAGAATTGTTCAATGAACCAACTCAAGAAAAAATGATTGTTCTTCAGAAAGAGACCCATTCACAATCCGAACCGCTCGACATGTGAGTTTTCCAACTTAGTTTCAACCTTCTAATATTCTATGTTAAGAAAGTTTATTAACTTTTTATTTTTCTCTTCGTTAGACTTCCACTTCAAACATGTGTACCTCTATTAGAGACAACAACATCAAGCCTTCTGTAAAATCAACCAACCCCTGCAAAGTCTCCCAACGAGGAATTTAAAAAAGAAACTATTAATGCGTAAGGAATAATACTTTTGATGTATTTGGTTTGTCTTTGAGTGTATTTATGCATGGTTTAATAGGTTACATGTCTTTTATATAGAGGTGTATTTTATTTTTATTTTGGTGTATTTCTTTTGAATTGAGGTGTAATTGATTTTTTTTAATTTAATTCCTTTTCTGTAATCCTGTAGCACTCCATAACCCCATGAATCTGTTGAAAACACACCAAAAGAGCCAGCAGCTCCTTCTAAAATGTAAGTTCTACACAATATAACTCTCTTTCAGTATCTTTTGTTTATTCTTATACTATTTTATATGTCACCATGCAGTCATCCACCCCCTCAAGCCATTGCTGCATTAATGATGGTTGCCAAGGCAACATCATTTGTAAAACATGACTTTCCTACGCCATTGTTCAGCCTTGGCTTTTCTAAATCAAGCCAGGAAGATACACTGACTCAGGGGGGGTCAACCATCGGCTGAGAAGGGGAAAACTCAAGAGAGCTCGATATTGGTTGAAGAGTTAGAGGAGCCGGTGGAGCAGGTTGTAAATACTGGGGTTGCAGTAGCGTTAAATTTTGCTGAGGGTAAAAGTCTCCCACGCCAAAAGGTGCAGCCCACCAAGCGCTTTGTTGACAAGTTCAAAACTCCTGCGAGGCAGAGCAAAGTATCGAGCGACCTTAAAGAAAAATATTTTCTCTGGGCTACAAATATCAAGACCTATGATGATGAAAGTAGTAATGAGTGGGACGTAATATACATCATCAACCATCAACAACCGCTGGAAATAACAAAAGGGCACTTTGCATATTTAAAAGTCAATACATATATTGAAAATCAAGTAATCTTAGAGTAATATTAATAATTTTATTATGAGTTGTTGTACCATATATGTAATAGCTTTGGGTTTTTATTTTCCTAGATTGTCTCTGCAATGGGTCTTCTTCTCAATAAAAAAGAATTAAGGCTGCGTTTATTTTTAGAGACATGACAGAAATGACAATGAGACAGAGACAATAGAATATAGACACTAAAAATTATCCTTTGTGTATTGTGTTTGGATATGGTGTACAAGACACTAATGTAATGTCCAGTATTATGTTTGAATACGCATGGACAAGACTAAAATATTATATGAAATGACTAAAATAGTCATGTGATTCCAAATTTTCTGCATCAAGTACAAACTAATTTAACAGAGAATGAGAGAATGTAGGAGTACAACAGATTATAAGAAGAATTGGTTTATGTAAAAATGGTATTGAAGTAATAACGATAACATAAGAAGGAAGGAATTATCCAGCCAAGTAAGAAATTCTACAAGAAGAAGAGAGTATCTGAAAAAAAAAAAGAAAAAGAAGAAGAACGCAGAGATGGCGAAAGAGCAGGGAGAAGAGAGTACTTCTCTCAGAACAACGATGTAGAGAAGAAGCTCAAATTAGAAAAAATAAGAAGAGATAATAGTAGAATAATAAAAAATATCTATGAACAAAAAAGAAAAAAATCTCATAAAAAAGTTTGTGTCCACCTTTCCAAATCCCGTGTCCATTATTGTCCTTCATAAAAGAGTGGACAAAAAGATATAAAACATTGTCCTAGAGATAATGTGTTCAATGTCCATGTCTCTGCCTCCAAACACCTTTTAAGCATTTGTTGTCCATGTCTCTGTGTCTTGTTTTCGGAAACAAACGCTACCCAAAATATTTAAAGAACAAATATACTGTCTCCCCCCTAATATTGTAGTAAGGTGTAGTAAATTTAAATTTTGGTGTATTTTTATAATGTATTGTGTTATAACTATTTCTTTTGGTATTATACAATTTCTACAGAATATGGCTTTGGAAAATCATACGGGCGAGTTCAAACAGCCAAAAACTAACAAGCCCTTCGATATTCAAGACTATAAGATGTTCATCCCATATTTGGACAAGAAAAAGTTTGCATCCAATCCATTTGTAAGTTTTTGTTTATAAAGCTTATTAACACAATTCTTTCAATACGTGTCAATTAAACTAAAAAATTATTTTCTCTGGCCAAACTTTAGATATTTTCCCCAGTTTGCTACTCGGAACATTGGTGGATAAAAACAAAAAATTTCATATCATTGACCCATATCACAAAAAGGCTCTTTCGAAAGAAAGAACAAAACTTAACAAATTTATTGTAAATTGCTTCTATTTTCTCTATAAATTGCTTGGTTTCTGTCTATTGTTAGAAATATAAAACTTTGGTATAGTTCTGTTTGAAATAAGGTGTACTATTGGTTCATTTTGGTGTAATTAGGTTTTAAATCAAGTCTTTCTTATATTTTGCTTTTTTTTAGGGCTACATGATTTCAAGGATGATGGTATTTGTTAGAGGACAACCTCTGACGAAAAAGGATGATGAAATTGAACCACCATATGTTAACATTGCCGACCAACATACCCAATATAAATCTTTCTATTTGAAAAACATTATGTTTTCTCTTACTGTCCTATTTTATTTTGCTATTTATTTTTGTTTTCAGGTATAACTGTGCCATTTATGTGATGAAATGGCTCGAGATAATTGAACAACAAAACATCAGAAAGGACAAATATGAATAGGAAAATTGGACACAGGTAACTATCTTTAAAAATATGTAACTCTATTCTATATTACTTTACTAAATTAACAGAGAGTGGATTATTTCATAGTTGAATATGCTTCGCTAATTTTATTTGATGAAATGAATTGACTCAGAGATAGAGTCATTCAAAAAAGTGAAGCCATCAGATTGTCCAAGCCATTTGTAGCATTATTGAGTCCTTATTGTCTATTGGATTCAGAAGATATCGACAACGATTAGTTTGAATGTCGTAGACTGTTAAACATTGTGTACTAAATTGTATAGTTTGAACACATACTTTCTATAAATTATATAGTTTGTGAATATCTAATCCAAGCTTTTTATAATTTTTTTGCAAAAATAAACTATGAAATTGTCTGTGCTGTATTCAAATGCTGTTAATTACAGGTTCAAAAAATCCAGAAAAACAAGATTAAATAGACTAATACGCCGAATTCTTTTCATAATACACCAAAAAAATAACCTAAATACACCAGAAACGCAGGCATAGATATTTTTTGCTGTAAAATTTAACCAAAAAATATGGGAATTCAGAAATTTTAATTGTTACCTTTCTTTAAGTGTTGAATTGTATATGTATTGTATATTTAAAACAAACAAATTCTTTCAGATAGTTCAAAACACTAATTTTCAAACATACAGCAACATCTCAAAATATTAAAAAAATATAAAAAAGAAGAGCATGCAGAATATACCAAAAAATATTCATTAGTACACCGAAATAGTATCACGGTATACTGAAAAAACTATCCTATGTTACTGAATCTCTGAATTGATAATTTATAGCATGCCCATGATATTGGCTGGAATTTGATTGCACCACTGAACCACCATAAAAAAAGATTCAACTGCAAAAAAATAAAATCATCTATTAGAAAAACTATTAACAAAAATAAACTCAATTACCCCCTGTTTAAAGAACATCATTTTTACCTCGCTTAGAGCTTTTATTTTCTTTTTCTTTGAAGTATTTGTAATCTGTTTTTTCGTCTCTGAACCTAGTCTATTTTTGGGACGTCCTCTTGTCCTCACGCGTGGAGGACTTTAAAGCTCATTAATATCTTCCAAGGAAACATCTTCGTGAATAACAGACATTTTTCTTTGTTTTTGACTTTGTATTCTTGCATCTCAGCCATAGTATTATCGTAAGTGTGGTGCAGAATTGCAGTTAGCTCCTCAGATTCTGATGCAAATTCACAGATATTTTGTGATCGAAATACCAAATCGTCAAATCTCTTGCTTCTTGGCTCCAACAGAGGCTCGTCATGCTATTCTTGATATGAGTGCACCTCCTCTTTACATTTTTGCTCCACCGTTCTAATATATATTTTAGTGTCACTTTATTTACTCGCTCAAAGCTTAACATGCTGAGAAAGTGATGGCACAATATCCATCTTTACTCGAATAATAAGCACTGGCATTTAACTTCAGCTGCTACCTTGTCGTATGTAACCACAAACTTGTTGCATGTGGAGTTAGAAACTTGTTCTGCAACTTCATATATCATATAGCCTAGAGTGGAGTGCGTTGATCTTGTGATATAATTCACCTTTCCTCTGAATTGTGCTTAGACTTTCCTGAACTTCTCGTGAGTATACACCTGTTGAAACTGAGCTTCTATTGAGGATCTTGTTGCACACGGTATGACGGTATAAAAATTTGCAGCATCCGATTCTCTTTATCTGCTCCCTACTTCCTAGGAAATTATCGTACTGTTTGACGAATTGGATAAGTGAGCTATTCCACGTAATGAACTTGTTAGAAAAAGCATAAATACTCTCGCTCCTTTGTGTGCTTCTCATCCCTGCCCAGAAGTGGTAATTGAGACAAATTGGAATCCATAAATAACAATCTTTGAAAAGCTCTGTAAAAACACTTAAATCAGAACTAACATACAATGAAAAACATGCAATGTACACCTCTGCTGCACAGGCAAAAACACATACTGAAATTAACATCACTTAAGCCTAATAAAAAATAACATTACTTGAAAGCCTCTTGTTGTCTCTAAGACCATATTTCATCAGAAAATCATTCCAATTCCTATCAAATGATTCTTTTGTAAGAGACCTCTAAAGAACATGACTCATCTCGTGTTCAATTTTTTTGTGTCTCTTGTAGCCATTTAATTTACTTAGAATCTTCTTTATGATGTGTCAAATACACCACCAGTGAATTTTTGTGGGTATACACAAGCCTCAATAGCCCTTTGCATCGATGCACATTGATCGGTAAGAATGCCTTTTGGAGCATTTTGTAAACCCTGTAAAATTAGTGAATAATTAATCAATAAATTAATTTTTAATAAAAGAGATTAGAAATGTGAATTTTATAGTTTAATAGGATAGAGCTAATTAAAATAAGAATTTTGACACTAATTTCAAAAAATTTGGCCCAAGATTGAGCCGAATGGGCCGAACCAATCGAATTGGCCCAAACGGGCCCGTGGGTCCAACCAACTCATTAAACAAAATGAACCTCAGCTCATTCTCTCCCCTTTCAGCATGCAAACTGTAAGAATCGGAATTTTCACAAATAAAATTATTTAAATACATAAATTAAATTCTGGAAAGTTAGGATGAGAACTTGGAGATTTAAATATATTTTTCGGACTCAGTAGGTCCTTCCGAGTAAGAAAATGTGTTTTCTGTGAAAAACCGTAAAAAACCGTGAACCGGTAGTCGAATCGGTTGAACCGGTTCAAGTCTGTCCGGTACCGCACGAGAAAAAGTGAAAACAGTCAAAAACCTTAGAAAAATATTAGAGATAAAAAACCGGGCGTTTCTGTTAAAGGTTTGGGCCAAAGTTGGGCCAAATGGACAAAAGACGCTAACGGGTTGGACCGGGCCCAAGTTGGACCCAAGTCCAACATATATAAGGGTTCATTAATGAACCCAAACACTCAAACACACACACACTCAGCTAAAGAGAAGGGGAAGAAGAGAAACCCTTGAGCACTATACACCTCAATCTTTCCAAGCTAATATCTTGAGCTACGTTGCTCCGATTTGTGTGCCGCCAGCGGCTACGCGTTTCTTTTGAAGAGCTCTACAAAATCCATGTAAGAAACTGGTAAGGAAAGTTCGAAATTTTCCCAGTTCATCTCTTCTAAATTTTGGGTTTTTAGGGCTTTAGGCTAAATAAGTTTTTGTGATTTTGGATGTTTAGATTTGCTCTAATCCTTGCCTAGCATTGGATTTTTAATGTGATATTGATGTTAATTGATTGGAAATATATTAATGAGGTTTGATTATATGTGATATATTAATGTGGAGATTGAGGATGAGGAAAGGTGGAGAAATATGTGGTAAGCTTGGTGTAATATGCCATAGAGTGTTAATTTTGATGAGAATTGGTGTTTGGAATGGTTTAGTTTGGTTTTGGTTGAGGTGTATAAAGAAATTGAGGAAATTCTGATTTTGATAAAAGTTAAATTTTGGTGAACTTTGTCTGATCATAACTTTTGCCTCAGTTTTCAAAATTGGTTGAACTTTGTTTAGAATTAAATATCTTTGAAAACCCTTTCAATTGATATAAAGTTTGTGAAATTTCAAATTTTGTAGAGGAAGTTATGATTATTCAAAAATGGTGTTGAAAATCTGAAATTTTACAAAGTTACAGAATTTATGTTTTCTGGTGTGTGCGCACGCACAGCCTTGTGCGCACGCAGAATCCGCAAAAATTGTGACCTGTGCACACGCACAAACCTGTCCGTCCGCACGAGCAGAGGCAGACAGTCTGCTTGCAGCGCTGGCACAGCTTGTGCGTGTGCACACCAATGAGAAATCGCAACCTGTGTGAATGCACACGTTGGGGAGGTCAGTCTGTTGGGGGCTGATGAGCGGATATTTTATACGCTTTTTGGGGGTAATTTCATGTAGATTTTAGTATGTTTTAGTTAGTTTTTAGTAGATTTTTATTAGTTTTTAAGCAAAAATCATATTTCTGGACTTTACTATGAGTTTGTGTGCTTTTATGTGATTTCAGGTATTTTCTGGCTGAAATTGAGGGAACTGAGCAAAAATCTGATTCAGGCTAAAAAAGGACTGCTAATGCTGTTGGATTCTAACCTCTCTGCACTCAGAATGGATTTTTTGGAGCTACAGAAGTACAATTGGTGCGCTCTCAATTGGGTTGGAAAGTAGACATCCAGGGCTTTCCAGCAACATATATTAGTCCATACTTTGCGCGAAGATAGATGACGTAAACTGGCGTTCAACGCCAGTTCCATGTTGCAGTCTGGCGTTCAGCACCAAAAACAGGTTGCAAGTTGGAGTTCAACGCCAGAAACAGGTTACAACCTAGTTTTCAACTCCAGAAACAGCCCAGGCATGTGAGAAGCTTAAGTCTCAGCACCAGCACACACCAAGTGGGCCCCAGAAGTGGATTTCTGCACTATCCATCTTAGTTTACTCATTTTCTGTAAACCTAGGTTATTAGTTTAGTATTTAAACAACTTTTAGAGACTTATTTGGTATCTCATGACATTTTAGATCTGAATTTTGTACTCTTTGACGGCATGAGTCTCTAAACTTCATTGTTGGGGGTGAGGAGCTCTGCAGCGTCTCGATGAATTAATGCACTTATTTCTGTTTTCCATTCAAACATGCTTGTTCCTATCTAAGATGTTCATTCGCGCTTCACTATGAAGAAGGTGATGATCCGTGACACTCATCACCTTCCTCAATCCATGAACGTGTGCCTGACAACCACCTCCATTCTACGTTAGATTGAATGAGTATCTCTTAGATTCCTTAATCAGAATTTTCGTGGTATAAGCTAGAATTGTTGGCGGCATTCATGAGGATCCGGAAAGTCTAAACCTTGTCTGTGGTATTCCGAGTAGGATTCTGGGATTGGATGACTGTGACGAACTTCAAACTTGCGAGTGTTGGGCGTAGTGACAGACACAAAAGGATCAATGGATCTTATTCCGACATGATCAAGAACCAACAGATGATTAGCCGTGCTGTGATAGAGCATTTGGACCATTTTCACTGAGAGGATGGGAAGTAGCCATTGACAACGGTGACACCCTACATACAGCTTGCCATGGAAGGAGCCTTGCATTTATGAAAGTGATGAAGCATTATGTTACAGAAATTCAGAAGACAAAGTATCTCCAAAACTCCAACATATTCTCCATTATTGAGTAACAATTATTTATTTTATGCCCTTTCACTTTTTACAATTGAGCTTGAAAAACACTGTTGTTGGCATCCTGACTAAGAATAATAAGATAACCATAGCTTGCTTCAAACCAACAATCTCCGTGGAATTCGACCCTTACTCACGTAAGGTATTACTTGGACGACCCAGTGCACTTGCTGGTTAGTTGTGCGGATTGCAAAAGTGTGATTGCAATTTTGTGCACCAGGGGCGCTGGCACAGGTTGTGCGAGTGAACAGACCTTTTGAGTTTTGACACCTGTGCGTACGCACACCCCTGTGCATACGCACACTTTTAAAAAAATTTCATAGGCGTGCGCACACACACCCGTTTGCGTCCACCCTGTTTCTCAAATTTTGCTTTGATTTCAACCATTTCACCTTCCCGACAAGGTTGTAAGCTTTTATAATACCTTTTTAAGACTTTTGGGCATATTTTTGGATACTCAAATATAGGAAAAGATTTAAGGGTTTTAGACGCTATTATTTTGAAATTTAGAAAATAGAGGACTAGGCTTCTAGCGTACTAAAGGTGGTTCAATATTATGTGATGAATGGTTGATGAATGAGGTGAGGATTAAGGAACTGTTGAGTTCAGAACTATAATATGAATGGACAGTGGTTAAAAAGAGTCGAGGACTCTGCATGAAGTGATGGATCCATCTTGTACTAAAAATGTTTTTGAAAACCACTACACTAGTTTTTCATTGAGATTATGAGACGCTATGCGCCCGGTAGGGGCCAGGTTGGATCCCGCCTGTCGAGGTAGCGGCGGCGGCGTAAGGGGGATGGTTCGTCCCGCTTGGGCTTAGATGTGAGGTCGGTGGCAATAGATCCCGCTCGCATCCCTTCGAATCATCAGAGCGTACAGGTGCAAAACCCTGGATAGTGATCCGAGCACTATCTCTCGGGGGTCCCCACACCATGAATTTGAAGGGCAACATCTCCATGGAGATGTGTCGGATTGGCAGTTGAACCGACAATGTGATATCACAGCCAGTAGGGTAAGCATTCATCATGTGCTTTTTCTATCTGTTTGTATGCTTTACCGACTTGATATTGTTTTCCTATCTGTATAACAAGTCTAATTGCTATTTGAATTAATTGCTATATATGCTTCTATCTGTGTTTTACTTGTAATGTATATATTTGTATTTTCTACTGGGATTGAGGAGGTTCGGTAGGCGGTGGCGATGTGATCGCCTGGAGGATTGGTTGGTGAAGGCTGTGGGACAGCGGTGTTTGATTAGATTATAAATTCCTTAAGATAGATTACCCTTTTATGGTGCTATGGTTTTAAGTTTTGCTAAAATTTTACCTATTATGCTTATTTGGTTTAGAATGCTTTAAGCTTGAATTCTTGTGATGGATATGGAGTCTAGGATTGCCTTTGGCGTCTTGGGGTCTTATATCCTACATCACTGGGCACTATTACCATACTGAGAATCTCCGGTTCTCATACCATATTTCTGTTGTTATTTTCAGATGCAGGTCATAACCCACCATGGTGAGTTGTCTGGTTGGTGACAGAAGCGGAGGATCTGGATACTCCTTTTGGGTCTTTTGATTTATTTTGAATTATGTCTCTCACTTTTGTATTTTGTTTCGCCTAGAGGCTTGTATCTGAGAGAACAAAACTTGTATAAGTATTTTTACTGTCTAGGTTCATGTATTGTCTGTATATGGCTAGTTGGCTTAAACTCCGTGAGCCGTGGCTAGCGTCTTATGATATTGTAATATTATACTATGATATTTTGTTATGTCGTACCTATTCCTTGTGCCTTAAGTTAGTAGCTTCGCTAGTACGTTTTACGCTTTTCAAATCCTATCTTTGAGCTATATCCTTCATCGGGCTTCTAGATAATATTATTCCTTCTATATATCATATGTATGAGCTTAGAACTGTCGTAATCTTTGATTAATCTTTGCTTTACGATGTGAGGTAAAGCTAGGATAATCGGGGTGTTACACAAACACGCTGGGGATTCACCATAGGAGGAAGAACACTCTTCCATCTCAAACCCTCACTCAAGATCTTTGATTCCACATAACTTTTCACTCTGAGCTCCGATAGCTGCACCATTTGCGGCCACGCATCTGCGGCATCAAGCTTTACAAAGCCTAGTACATTGTAAGGTAAGGAAGTTACATTTTTTCCTCAATTTCTTCACTTCCAATTTCAAAATTTATGAGTAAATATGTTGAGAATTGTTTAATTCTGGTGTTTAGTTCAAATTATCCTGAGCAAAATGCTTAATCTTGTTTCATTGGTGCTTGAGTAAGGTGAAAATCCTAGAACCCTTGTTAATTCATTGATTTTGTGTGTTGGGTATTAAATTTTGGGTATGTATATGTGATAAATGTGTTAGGTGTATGTATATATGTGATATGAAGCAATTGGGTATGTTGGAAGCTTGGGATGTGGTGCTAGTTGCTGAAATTAGTGTTGAGGGCTTGCTTCTTACCTAAGTGGGTTGTCTTGGGTTATACAAGGAAATCGGGCAAGGTATGGTTTTGGTTTCTCGTATTTAATATATAATATTTTGTCAAAATTTAGGCTAGATGACCGTAGGATAGGTTGGAATGATAAAGTATGTTAAATGCTTAGTATTTTTGATAAAGATTGATGACATGGATTGAGCATGTGTGATGATCATTGTTATGATGGAAATAGAATGGTAAATGGTGATTGAATAATGATTGACAAGTTGATAACATTGATTATGCATAGAAGATGATTGTTGATTAAAGTGAGGAATTTAGGTATGAGTTTGTGTAATATTGAGGTATGATTGATTGTGGTTGGATGTGGAGATGTTGGTATTGTATATGGTGTGTTGTGGTGTTGGTTTTTGTATATGGCAGGTTGGTTTTGAATTGGTTTTTCAGGGGTTGCCTATGCGACCACCTGCATGCGACGCGACCAACCTATTCGGATTTGGTAGCTCACGTACACGAGCATGGCAAAACGCACGCCCACGTGTACGCGTGGCCCCTGTTTCAGTAAACATGAATTTTGTATTTTAAAGCTTAATTTTGAACTTATAAACCTCTATTTTCATTTTTCTAGCCCTAGATCTTAATAGTATGCCTAGTAATAAGATGAAGCTAGAAAAAGGTGGTAACTTGAGGGTGAAGTAAGGTTGAAAAATGATGAATTATGCATGAAAAATGCAAAAAAGTGAAGTATATGTGATGCCATGGCTGTAAAGAATGATTATGCAATGATTATAAATGATTATGAATGTTTATTGGCTTATGCACTCAATTATCTGAGATATGAGTTTTTCTGGGTAAAATACCGTGGCTTGCCACCACGTGTTCCAGGTTGAAACTCGATACTCTGTTGACCCTATATCGTAAGGGTGACCGGGCACGTATAAATTCTCAGGAAGGATACCCCCAATGAGCAAATTTTATATGAGAAAAATCTATGCATAGACTCTTGGGGATGTGTGACGGGGGACAGTCCAGGGTTTAGCAGTCGGACTTGTTGGGTTAGCTTGAAAACCGATAGTTGAGACTCATCAACCATAGGACAGGCATGCATCATATGCATATTGTTTGAATTGTTTGCTTGTGCATTATTTGAGAATGCCTAAGTGCTTTTAATATGCTAATTGTTATACTTGCTATATGTATTACTTGTATTCTATCTGTGTTTGCCATTGTCGGCTTGTTTGTCTATGTGATTTCACCAGAGTTGGAGGAACGGAGGAAAGACGGAGAGAGTAAGGGTTTTAGTTAGGTTTTGGTTAAGTTTAGGAATCCTTAGAGAGCCACCCGTTTATGGTTTCTGTTTTATTTCTTTAAGCTTTATAATTTGAGTATCGGTGTTCTAGGATTGCCTCTGGCTTTCCCAGGACCTTATATTTTATGTACGTGGCACCTTTACCATGCTGAGAACCCCCGGTTCTCATTCCATACGGATATTTTGTGTTTTTCAGATGCAGGTCAAGAGGAACCTCGCTCGGCGTCTGGAGCTCTGCAACAAAGTGGATCTTTTGGGACTTTATTTTGTATAGTTTATATATGATCATATGTATAGAACTCTCTTGATAACTTGTTTTACTTTTGTACCTCTTAGAGGCATATGGAGAACTAGGGTTTTATATATGTATTTTGGGTTATGGTTTATATATATATATATGCATGTAAATATTCTCCGGCCCGCCTTAGCTTCGCAGGCTGAGTCATAAGCTTGTTATTTTATACTCTTGACCCTCTACTCTTGTTTTCTGTATATATATGTTATGAACCTTAGCTTTCTTCGTATGCAAGTTAACCTTATTCTTGAGCGTTGCACTTTTAATTTCACGATTTTGTTTCACCTATTCTTCAAGGCTCCTAGTGTATTACTTTCTTTCAATTATTATACATATATATATATATATATATAGGTCGTAATACCACACCACCTCTGTTTTTAGACTTAAGCGTAAAGCTCTATGTGGTAGGGTGTTACACATTTCCTCCCATGCAACGAAGCCAACATTAAAATAACCATTTGAATTATTGAATATCCTCATTTTTTATCAAAGAACATCCCAGAAGTGTTGACTGACCGTGGTGATTCACCCCGGCAAAAGAACCAAAAACCAAATTATACTTGGATACGATGACATAGAAACAAAATCGTTAATCCATCGAAATAGTTTCTCTTCACACTGAAAATGGTACCAAATACACATAAACCAAAACAACATATTACCTGTTTGTATTGTAAGTGGTATCAAATGAAAGAACATCTCTAAAATACTCATAGGCAGCCCTACTTCTTGCATCGGCCCAAAAATCAATCTTAATCGACTGATCAATCTCAAGTTTAAGCTCGAAAAATAAATTATAATTCTTCTCTTTCATTCTTAATAAGTATTTCCCAAATTCTTTTTCATGCTCTAGTTCCGAAATATTATGCACTTTTCTCATGATGTAATTTCTCACATTTTTTCGATAAAACTTAACTCACGATGACTCCTGGCTGCTGTGACAAATGATTAGTATATTTTGCTTGGTCTGATTACGGCTTCCTCGTTATTCTCTATTGTACGTCTTACGGACATGCTTAGTTCCCTGTGTTGTTTAGGTATCTCTGCTTGATTTGTACAACAAGGGTGTGAATGATGCAACACAACCTTCGAAATGATCCAAACACCAATGTCCTTCGATATGTATATATAAATTCTTACAGAACAATTTAATCTAGCTGAGGGATTTGTCTTCTCAGTTTGAGATATTTTCGATTTACATTTCTCCTCTCTGCTACATGTAATCAATTGGTTTTTAATTTCATTTCCCTTCTTATTTGTGCTCTGAAATCTTGTAGCGAAACCTGAAACTTTCGAATAATCTTTGTAGAATTTTGCAGCATCTTTAATTGTATTGAAAGTCATCCCAACCTTTGCAACAAGCTGCTCGTCAACATCGCAGAGAAACTGTAAAATACACTGAAAATAGTCCACAATACACCGTGTTAAAAGCTTGCCTACATCAAAGCTCATCATTAAAAATAATAAAATCAGATTTAGAACTCATCATCAAACAAAAACTAAAACAATTCAACTATAGAATCATAAAATACAAGCAAACTACATTATCTAGATTCAAACTACACCTCACTACTTGATTCAATTCAAAACAATATATAATACAATTCACCCTCGTTCAATTGAAAAAGCCTGAACCTGTAAATACACCAAAAGTCCCCCACAATACACCAAAATAGTTATGATATACACCGAAAAGTCTGATATACAATGCAATAGATTCATCAAAACTCCTACATTACATTCAATTCAAACCATCAACAATGAACAATAATTTTCACAAGCAATTTTCACAACATTATTCACCTACATAATCATAAACTACTAACGAAAACATTAACTAGAATTGAACCGCACCTCAGCCATTTTATTGGATTCAAAATAATAATCCACTTTACTGTGGTTCAATTGACAATCTGAACTTGAATAATTCATTATTTTCAAAACTTATTTCAGAGCTTAATTTCAAAAACGAACGTAAAGAACGAAGGAAATAGAGAAAAAAGAAGAAAGAGAACGTAGAGAGAACACACAAAAATAAAGGAAGAAAAATGCAGAGAACGCAGATATGGAAGTGCGAAAACGCTGACAAAGCTCGAAAAGGAAACAAAATCCTTTCGAAAAAGGCAGTTATATATATTCATGCATTGATTGAAAAACTGGTTAGATTAATGGCGCGTGAGGTAAATTAGGTTAAAAAGACTTGTATAAAAAAATGACTTGTATGTGGAGAATATTTGTTATACTTTATAAGGTATTTTTAAATGTTAATTTACAAATATTGTAATAAATCAGTGCATTAATATATCTTAGTTTTAAGTTAATAAAAGTCGATAAGAAAATAAATTTTATTTGAATTCAAATAAAAATTTTAAATTGTCTTTTAGTTCAAATTAAAAAAATACATGTATTTTTATAAATTTATGAATTTAAATAAAACGATGACTATTTAAAACTTTTAAATTTTTCAAAAATTATTTTTAGATTTTTTTAAAATCTTTTGAAAACTGGTTTGTATTTTATTCTAGAGACTGATTTATCGAACTCGCACATGTAAATACTTATCGACTAGTTAGTATGTAAGTTATAACATTTTATGTCGGTAGTAACTAACATATTAAAGTAGAAAAAAAATTTTATTGTCTAATAAAAATAAACATTAATATTATTTATGTATTTTAAAATTTAAAAATCTAAAATTTTACATATTAAAAATCTCATAAAAATTTAAGTAATTACCCTGATTTTTTATTTTATTTTTAAATTATTAATACTAATCAATTCACTTCTTTTTTGCTTTAAAAATATTAGTCCCTAACATACATTCTTCCGGTCTAATAAATTCTACTGGAAGCATAACCTCACAGAATCTTTATCACCATCCTATGTTAACATCTACACGATCTAACATTCTAACCTAATTACATTAACTAAAAAATCAAATAAATTTAATTTATGACACAAATAAATTTTACTAAATCAAAAAGATTATTGCACTAATAACCTTTTTGTTGATGAATCTCGCCATATAAGTAAAATGTTTCCCAATATTTGTGCATCCTAATTAACTTCCTGAAACCCATATTTGGATGCCAAATATAAAAATCTAATCCCTTAGATTTATGTATCTCTACCTCACATCTTGATGCCTAATTGCTCACAAATTTTTGTGTTTCCCCAATATAAAAGTCGTATTTTACAAATGCGGGACCCGAGAAAGAAATATAAAAATATCAAAAATAAAATATAAATAAAAATATTATATTTAAAGATATTAAATTAATATATTTTATATCTATTTTAATAGAAAGAATATAAAATATCAATAAAAAATATTATTTTTTGTAATTTTTATTAATTTTTATAATTATATTTTTTATTATTATATTTTTCTCTTCAAATATTTTGAATGAACAAAATTAAGAATAAATTAGACTTTTATATTTTGTTTTAGTTTATCACTAAATAAAATATAAAAATACTAATTTTTATATTTTTATCATTTGTATCTCGTTCTCAATAACTTGTTTTGTCCTACTCTCAAAACTAAACACAGCCAAAAAATTGGCATTACCTGGGGATGCTTTTTCGTTAGATGCCTAATCTACAATGCTAGAACGTCTTTAAGATTGTGTTTATTCACAGACATAAGATATTAAGATAAGAATATAGAAACACAAAATTATATTTGTCAAATAAGATATTGACAGAAATATTGTATTTAGAAATNACACTAACAAAAAATATATATTATTTTTTTAATTTTTTTATTATTTTTATTAATTTTTTATAATTATATTTTATTATTCTATTTTTTTTCTAAAGTCTATGAAAAAAATAATAGTAAATTAGATTTTTATAATTTATTTTTTTATATTTAATTTATTACTAAATAAAATATAAAAATATTAATTTTTATATTTCTATTTCTTTTGTTTTGTTTTTAGTATCTTGTTTTAATAACCAAACATAACCTAATAGAAATATCCAAAAGATAACAACAAATTAATTTTGTCAAAAATATTTGATCTTTTGAAGGTCACGATTTTTTTTTCTTTAATAGGAGAATCCATTTTATCAAATTCAAAATTTATCTAATACTAATGCAACATGGTCATTTACCCTATATTTTAGAGTAAACTATTAATTGAGTTTTTGTCTATTGGTTCGAATGACAATGCAATCTTTGACTAAATAAAAAAAATTCACATCGATTTCGGTCTTTGTACTTCATTTGTCAATGCAATTATTCTATTACTTTGACGTCAAAGAATAACAAAATTTACTAATGTGTCTTATTAAACTACTTAGGTGGAGGATTAAGATGATGACATGGAGATTAGAGGTCCACGTAACTTGTTAAGTCCTTTCTCACGTAAACACAAATGACACCGTTTTACTCCTTCAAAAGTCTCTTATTCAATAAGTCTAGTAGTCTCTCTCACTTTCCTTCATATTTAAAATCCTAAACCACCATAAGTAGTAACAAAGAGTGTGAAAATAAAAGAGATAGAGTGAATGAAGAAAGTGAGAGTTACTTAATATAAAATATAGAGGAAGTATATTTTTTAAATAATTTAAAAAAATTTTATATTTAGCAAATAATAACTTATCTATTTGATTTGAATTTTTGTGATAACATTTGAATAAATATTTAAAAAATATTTTAAAAAAATTCGAATAAAATTTAATCTCTAATTTTTTTATTTTTCAAAAAAAATTTGTCATTCATAAAAATTTGTGTTTTAAAAAAAATTACTTGACATAAATTATCAAATTTTAAAGATAAAAAAATTATTTTTTTAATAATACTTATAAAAAATTATATTAAAATTTGATCTTTAAATTTTTTTAAAATATATATTTAATATTTATTTTTTATTATATTTTTAAATCTTTCTATGACTTATTTATCGATCACATAAAATTATTTTTTGTTAGCATTGTGAATTTTTCGGTATCTTTTAATAGTTTACTTGAAAGAAAAAAAAAAGGTTGAAGAGAATGCCGGGGGAAGGATCCGCTGCTGTGAGGGCCGCAGAATCTCTCTCAGTCTCATATACGCACGTGTCTTTATGTCGTTTTATTTTCTAATAATGAGCTTCCAATTTCTAAATAATTCCTAATCAATTGTCGCCATCGTCATATTAACTATTGCGTCGTTCTCTTAGGTTGCATGGAGGATGTTGAATTTCTAGCTAGACCTTATGTCATAATTTTTATCATTCATAGCATTTATTTTTCTTATATTTTCATAATCATGATGACAATAACGGTTATGATAAGTTCTCGTAATTTTTGGACCTTATAATTGCTTGGTTGTTGTTATTGATGGCTAATAAATGATTGTAATAATTTAAATTTAAGTTTGAGATTTGATTTGTTCAATCATAGAATTAGGTTTAGTTTTTATGTTTATCATTTTGAAATTTAATCAATTATGATTGTAATTAGTTTCTGTTGAAGTTATAAAAAAAATTATCTATATATAATAATGTACAATTATGTAACTAATATTTGAGTGCAATTAGCCTTTTAATGCCAAGTCAAAGGATTTCAGCAAGTATTTCATATAAAATACTAATAGTTCTTCCTTTTAATTGCAGGCTAAGTGCACGTTTAACATTAAAAAGCATTTACGATATATAACAATATTAGAGAGGAAAAAAAAGAAAAAAAAAGATAAATAAGTCATTTATTTTTTAATTCGTAGACATTTAAATTTTAAAATATTTAAAAATATATTTAAGTCATTAACTTTTTCAAAATTTGGATATATCAATCCCTCATGTTCACTTGGATTTGTCAAATTCAACGGAAAAATTAAATGTGGCTCTCATTGTACTGATCTGGTTGATAAAGATGCACACGTGAAAGAATTTTTTAAATTAGACAAATTAGACTTAAGGATCGATATGTCCAAATTTTAAAAAAGTCAAAAATTTAAATATATTTTTAAATTCTCATAAATTTAAATAATATCTGTAGACCAAAAAATTAAAAATTAATTTATCCTTTTCTTAAAAAAGTGTATGATGAGATAATACATAGTAAATTTTAGAACATTCTATTTTGAATGAAATATAAAACGTATTTAATAATAAAATCTAGCGGAAAACTAAAATTAAAAAACGATATATGGAGTTTATGCGGAAGGAAGAACAAATTTATTAAATTAAAACTCTTGAATTGATTCCATAAATTAGTAACCATCCCCTGTATACATATATAAAAGAGATTGAAAAGATAAGTCCTAAAGGGGTATTTAAAATTGACGTGGTATAGTTGCTATTTTTTATAGCTATTTAAAAATAGTAAAAACTTTAATCATAAGAATCATTACTAGTTAGAAAGTATAAGTAGACCTAATAGTAGTAAGACAGAATATAAACGTACTAAATTATAAAGATAAAAACAACAACAAACTTTACTCGTATCAAATGATCATATAATAAATAAAACAAACATTCTAACTATAATTATAGTCACTCAATAAATATTAAATAAGACATTTAAAAAATTCAAATTTTCTCACTTTGCATTACTATAGCTGAAACAATCGTCTATCCTTTATCCTTAATATGAACTTAGGTAAGTGCCTAACGTTCCGATCCGTATGTATGTCCTTGATATTTCGCTCTTAACCATCTTATAATGTACTAGTCTTTTTATCTCAATCAAGTAGTGTATTACTTTGCACTGCGTTATTTCTAAAGATGGTACGGAGAAAGAGGTGAGAAACTAAAAATTTTTTAGTAATTTATCTATATAGTGTCATCGTATCCATCTCCAGCCACTCCAAGTTTTAAAATTAAAATAATGATAAAACAATGTTGTTAAATTATTATTTTCAAAAGGTTTTGTTAGTCGGAGTAGTTTGACTTTTAGATACTTCTTATTTACTTATGTTTTGACACATGTGACTCATAACGAAATGTCTATAATTGTAAAACATATAGAATGCAAACTCAGAAACTTTGATTTGATGTTCTCGTAGGCCATAAAACAAGGCAAAATAAATAAGAAAATAATAGTAACATTAGTATAGATAAATCAAACCAGAAGGAATCTTTGAACAAAATAAGAATAATAAACATAATCATAAATCAAACAGAAAGAATCTTTGGATAAAAGAAGAATCTTTGAATAAAATAAGAATAATAAACATAATCATAAATCAAACAGAAAGGATAAAAGAAGAACAATCATAATCACACATTTTTTTTGTATTTGTTATTACTTTTTCTCGTGACTTTTATGAAAGGTATTGAGCTCAAACTAGTATAAAAAGATGGGAGTCCTCTTCCCTTACCGAAGGTTCTTATCCCAAACATTTTGGCGATCACCTTCCTTTACCGAAGGATCATATAGATATCAACTTTGAGAGTAACCTTTCTTTACCGAAGGATCATTTCCTCAGTTCAATTTACAATCAAGATTATTTAGACATACACAAGAAGGGAGTTATATCAACAAAGAGATATTATTATATACAATTGATTGGAGTCCCCTTCCCTTACCGAAGGTTCTTATCCCAAAAGTTAGCCGATCACCTTCTCTTAACGAAGGATTATTTTGATTATCTTGTCTTTGAGGATCACATTCCCTTACCATACTGAAGGATCATTCTCTCAGTTCTTTAATACATATAAGATGATTATTATAATGCTTAATGTGTATGTAATAGAGGGACATTATATCATGGCATGAAAATGCTAGCATCTATATTCAAAAATATTTAAAATATGACATATAAAAATAGTATAAAACCCTACCTCCAATGAAGTTCCTATATGTATTATAATGTAAATATACACAATTTATTAGCAAAGAGAGTCTTGTTCCATGGCTAGACTTGGTGTATTTTTTGATGTAGGTATGAATATTTGACTGAATAGAAGAAAATATTTGTATTTCGTAGTATGCATAATTCGGAGAGGATATCTTCTCGAATAATATATGAGTGAAATTCGTGAATAGTTTGGCAGAAGATTTAGAGTGAGAATAAGAAAATGAGAAAGGATAAGAAATTTTTCTATAATGGAGTGGAGAAAGTATATGAATGGCAATAATAAAAAATAGAGGATATATGTTACCTAGAATTTTTGTATATATAAAAAAAGGAGAATAGAATGAGAAAGGAAGAGCTTAAATGACTCTTAGGTATGTGCATATTGTGTTAGAAGAATCTAACTCACATTTAGGTAAAATTTTCAATCTGAACCGTCACTTTGTGACCCCTATAACATTTTGTATTTTGGAATTCGGAAATATCTATTAGAGACAAATTTTTAGAGAATTAAGTTAGCTTTAAAATTAGCTTTGAACAAAGTCAATCGAATAACCACAGATTGAGATATTAATGAAATACTATTAGTTTATCAGGTTGGTAACGACCTCCCCCTTCTTCAGCTGCTAAAGCTTTTGACTCATATAAAAAGAGTAGAGAGTGTGTTCATCAGAAAGAATTAAGTCAAGCTCGACTAAAGCAAGGGGTTAAAGGTCGAGAGGCTATGGATGCCACAATCAAACAACATATGCGAACTAGAGTTCCTCCGTCCAATGTGTTGAAAACAAATGGGTACAGAACAATTTCCTGAACTACTCCAGAGATTACAATTTCAATGTTCATAGGGGAGGTTTTGGAAATTGGGCCCAGAAATGAGGTGACTCTAGACGAGTAGCAAGTAGAAGGGGCAATGGTCTAGGGAGTCTCGATCCAACTTTTAGGAAAGAGCTCCCTTCATTTCAAGAGCTATGACTCAAGCACAAAATGTTTATGTCAATGCACATGGGCCATATCCAGAACTAATCAAAAAAAGCAAGTTACCTTAGAAAAAAAGAGCAGAAAGGTGGCAAGGTATCCTCAACCAAAGACCAGGTGATAGATAAGTCGAAGGAGTATCAGCCATTAATTCGATCCCCCAAAGAAAAAGAAGAAGAAAAGGCACTAACAGAGAACTTCGACTTTGGTTTTGAGGATGACTTAGATGTGATGTTTGGAGAAAATGGATTTGTGTATGTTGCCACAATTTCTATTCTCCCTTTTGACTTCCAGGGCGATCCTGAAGGGCTTTGGAATTGTCTCGAAGGAGACTGTGATAACGTCATTCCAAGAGATGAATGCCGATTTGTTAAAAATGGCATAATCAATGAAAGGATATTTGAAAGACCTGATGAGATCACCCAAGATCATTTTTGACCATTGCATATTAAGGCAAAAGTTGAAGGATTGATGATTAATTGTATTTTGATTGATGAAGGAGCAGCAATTAACTTGTTACCTGAAAGTATGCTCCCGCTATTCCAAAAAATAGTCTAAGATTTGATCAAGACAAACTTGATCATTATTGGATTCAATGGTAAATTGGCAACCGACTTGGGAATGATCCCACTCAGGGTTAAAGTCGAAAGTGTCGAACGACCAACAGTATTTATTGTAGTACTTACCAAGGCAACTTTCAACATGCTTCTGGGAAGAGATTGGATCCATGGAGTAAGGACAATTTCCTGCATCAAAAGTTGGTGCTATGGGATGAGGATGAAAGAATAGAAGAAATTGAAGCTGATGATAGCGCCTACTATGTTGAACAGATGAATGTTAGCATCAAAGAATATCATACCAGCGTTCGACTATTGGATATCGATATGAACACTTTTGACCCCACTTTTATCAAAGGTTGTTATGTAAGGATCCATGGTATAGAATTGGTTCACATACACCAGATTGTATATATGACCTCGATCCCTTATGGTTTGGAAGGTCAAATTTAGTTTTTGAAAATTTATATAATAATAAAGTTGAAGTACAAGACCCATTCGGCAAAGTCGAGATTGGTGGAAAAGGGCGAGTGACTTACATTAGTCGATGCCTAGATACTAAATTCAAGGAGGAATTGATAGTTGTCTTGAGAGAATATCAAGATTGCTTTGCTTGGAAATATGATGAGATGCCTGGTTTAGATAGATCTTTAGTCGAACATAAGCTTCCTCTCCTTAAGAATGCTCGACCAAATTAAGCAAGTTCCTAGATGTTTTGTTCCTGAAATTATGGTTAAAATCGAGGAGGAAGTCAAACGTCTTTTAAAAGATGGTTTCATCTGCACATCCAGGTATTTTGAATAGGTTGCTAATTGTTCCTATTATTAAGAAAAATGGAAATTAAGAGTATGTATTGATTTAAGGGATTTGAATAAAGTTACGCCAAAGGATGAATATCACATACCAATCGCAGAGATGTTAATCGACTCTGCTGCAAGAAGCGAACTTCTGAGCTTCATGGATATTCAGGATATAATCAAATATTCATATCTCAGGAAGGCGTGTCAAAAATAGTATTTCGATGCCCTGGGACCATTGGGACTTATGAATGGCTAGTTATGCCATTTGGACTTAAAAAAGATTAGGCTACTTATCAAAGAGCTATGAATTCGATTTTCTATTATTTTATTGGCAAGTTTCTGGAAATTTACATTGATGATGTGATAGTTAAATCAGAGTCGAAACATGCTCATTTGTGTAACTTAGAAATGAATTTTAAACAAATGAGACATTATCGACTTAAAATGAACTCATTAAAATGTGCTTTTAGAGTATCTGCAGGAAATTTTCTAGGATTCATAGTACAGAAAAAGGGAGTGGTTGTTAACACGAATAAATGCCAAGCAATTTTTTATTTGTCTCCTCCTAGAAATAAGAAAAAACTTTAATCTTTCTTAGGTAAAGTAAATTTTCTTCGACGCTTCATTTCAAATTTATCTGGTAGAAAAAATATTTACTCTTTTATTGAAATTGAAGTAGGGAGAAGAATTCAGATGGGAGGAGGAACACCAAAGGCTTTTGACCAAATAAAGCAATACTTAACTTCATCACCAATTTTGGCACCAGTCAAACAAGGTTGAATACTTAAATTATATATTGCTGCATCAGACACAACTTTAGGGATCATGCTGGCCCAAGAAGATGAAGATAGAAATGAAAAAGAAGTTTACTATCTGAGTCAAATGTGGACTGATGTAGAAATTAGATATAGTACAGTCGAGAAATTTTGTTTAGTTCTTTATTTCTCTTGTACTAAAGTTAAAAGTTACTTAATTAAAAATAATATTTATGTTGTGTCGAAATTTGATGTGATTAATACATGCTTTCTTATCCAATCTTAAGAAGAAGAATTGGCAAGTAGATGTTGGGACTAATCGAATATTCTTTGTTTTACGTCCTGGCTAGAGCTGTAAAAGGACAAGTGATTCCTGATTAGCAGATCACCCTCGCGTCGAAATCGACGAACAACCCAAAATTGGGTATGTTGAACTAAAAGGTTATTCTTTGATGGGTCGAAACATCAAAATAGAGTAGGAGTGATGATAGTTATAATTACCCCTGATGAGGTTTCGACCAAATTTATGTTTCGATTAGAGTCAAATCTATCGAACAATGAAGCAGAATATGAGGCTTTAATAATTAGCCTAAAACTTCTAATCGAAAAAAAAGTTAGAACAATTGAAATATTAGGAGATTAACAATTAATAATTCAACAATTGGCTGGAAACTATCAAGTTGTTAGTTAGAATTTGGCTAAGTATTTTGTTGTGGCTAGTCGACTCCTAGCTGAGTTCGACTCAGTTTTGATTAAACATATATTTAGAGAGTCAAATCAAGAAGCTAATGAGTTAGTTCAAATGGCTTCTAGATATAAGATATCTCCTAATTTGATATAGTAATTTAGTCAAATTGAAACTAATTTGACTCCTTTAGAAATGAGAGGGGTTTATTATGCAAACACTCCCGATGAGAATGATTGGAGATACAAGATTATCGACTTTCTTGAAAACTCCAATCAAAAAGCAGATCGAAAACTGAAATATTTAGTATTGAAATATTTAGTATTGAGTTCTGTATTGGTTGGAGGAATCTTTTCAAGTAAAGTGTCGATGGATCTTTACTTCAATGCCTAAGTATGTAAGATGCATATTTGGCCATGGCTGAGGTGCATGAAGGGATTTGTGGTGCTCACCAAGCGGGTCAAAAATACATTAGACCTTGCACCGACAAGGAGTGTATTGCCTTTCAATGATGAAAGACTGCATCGACTTTGCTCGATGCTATGACCAATTCCAAAGACATGCACCAATCTAAAGAGTTCTTGTGGTAGATTTACATGCGATAATTAAACCTTAGCCATTTAAAGGATGAGTTTTAAATTTAATTGGAATGATTCATCCTCCTTCAACTAAGAAGCATAAATTTATTTTGGTTGTAGTTGATTATTTTACTAAATGGGTGGAAGCTGTGTCCATGAAAAAGGTCACACAAGCCAAAATAATTGAATTCATTGAAGAGTTGATTATTCATGAATTTGGCATTTTTCAAACTATGACTACAGACCAAGGAACCCAATTTGATAAGTCAAAGGATATATCAAGTCAAGAGGAATTAAACTTATATATTCGACTCTATATTATGACCAAGTGAATGGCCAATTTAAAGCTGCCAATAAAACTTTAATTGGTTTGATTAAGAAACATATAGGGAGGCAGCCTCAAAATTGGCATAATACTTTAAGTCAGGTATTATGGGCATATTGGTGTTCTCCCTGAGAATCCATAGGTTTGACTCCTTATGAACTTGTATATGGTCATAAAGTAGTGTTGTGACTTGAAATAGATTTACAAGCAATTAAAGTGGCGAAACAAAATGATTTACCTTCAAACAGTATTGGTCGAGCATGATAGATGAATTAGATCAATTAGACCAGTTAAAATTGATGGCTTTTGACTATTTCATTTTCTTATAACCATCTTTCAAAATTTAAAATTTTAAAATGAACACATGAGAAGTACATAAAAACCTATTGTTTCGTACTTTGAAATTAATTTTTAAGAAGCAATTAGGGAAGGATCCTTTGTTAGTAAAGAAGTTTTCAAGAGTAATGTATATAGAATAAGAGAGACAAAAAGCGATCAAACTATACATGTAAATGATAAGTATCTTAAAAAGATATTGTCATTAAAACAAAACAAATCAAGAATACTAAATAAAATAAGAGCTAGAATAAGTTCCTAAATATGAATTTTAGATGGTCACGATGTTGGTTCAGGCTTGAGGACTCATGTGCTTCTTCTTGGGCATTAGTGGCGCGAGTGACTGCTTTGACTATAGCACCTCAACCTGAAAGTTTAGAAGCATGAGCCTTTTCAATTATTTCCAGTCGAAGAGAGAGAGCAGCATTGGTGGATGCAACTTTCTTTACTCCTGATTTTAGATCAGTCAATTTTCTCTAAGGCTGCAATCTTCGACATCATTTGTTGTTCTTTTTCCTAACCTTTCGACAAGACCTCAGCAACTTGAGACTTAGTCGTGTCCTATTTTTGCAGCTAAGTATCATAGTTGGTTAAAGTCTCAAGCAGTTTATTCAGTTTTTGGCCGGTTAGCATCATGAATTCTGGAAAAATGGGAGGAGACATCCTCAATAAATTAGCTATGGGCTAAATGCAGGTCGGAGGAAATACACTGATTAAGAAAGGCAAGTGCGTTAGTAAGTCGAGTCTTTAGGATAGTGTTGTCATCAATATCCTTGATGGAATGGTTTAGACAGTCGAGGACAATATTGATTCTATCGATTACTTGGGGATCTGGACCCATGGACACAAAGAAAGTAACTTCTTCTGTAACCTTTTCATCCTTGGTCAAAGTTGCCTGAGTCAACTTCTTAGTTAAAGGAATAACATTGCTCAACTTTGGACCAAAAGATAATGCAATAGCTCTTTTAGAGGAATAAACTTATCGAGCTTGAGACAGGATATTTTCCAAGTCAAAGATGATGTCATCAAAACTTAAATCTCCATCTTTTGGAGAAAGAACATTAAAAGATCACGTTCACCCCTAAATTAATATCTATTATTTAGGAATGTTTCCCAATCATAACAGTAGTACTAGCAAGTTTTACTTCCCCTCTTTCTTGTGTAAATAATAAAACTATGAAAGAATAAAAAAAGAAAAGATAAAAAATATTGTATTTTGTATTTTTTTAATTGATTGATTGTTAAGGTAAAGTTAAATATATACAGAGCATTGTCTATAAAAGAAAAGAACAAATAAGAATAAGATAAGAACTAATAAAGATAAGATCATGAATAAATATAAGATAACAAATAAAAGTAGGTAATAATTTAATATGTCTTTGCAAACTGATGGATGGAAGATGTCAATAATCCACAGTTTGAATAAGTTCCGATAAAATGATTGAGGAAAACATGTGTGGTGCGGTGATGCAGAGGGAGATGCGTGCGATGGAATTACGGTTGCCAGCAGCAGAAACAGAAAAGGAGATATTGTGCTTGAGAGAGAGAGCAAGCAGCGATCTTCAGAAAGCGCATAGAACGCGGTAAGAGTGATATTGTGTCTAGACTCTAGAGACACTAAATTAGTGTATATTGTGTCTATCCTAACAGAAAAAATATAGAAACACTAACAAGAAATACAATCTATTTTTTATTTTTTCTTTTATTATTCTTGTTAATTTTTTATAATTATTTTTTATTATTATATTTTTTTAAATTTTTTTAATAAAAAATAAATTTTCATAATTTTTTTAATTTATTATTAAAATAAAATACAAAAATATTAACTTTTATATTTCTAATTTTTATATATTATTTTTAGTGTCGTATACTATCCCATTATCAGAACTAAATTCAGTCACACATATAATTTATGGACATAATTTTTCAAACAATAATAATTAAGTACAACCATACACATAGCTTATGGACATAATTTTCTACTTATAATCGGAGTATTTACGTGTGGACAACCGGACCAAGGTTATTACACTAAAAAATTTGCAAAAAGCTTGATTACTACCGTATACTTAATGCTTATACAGAACCATTTGGGATTTATTGTGTTGTAACACTATTAAGACATTTCGATATTATCTACGGCTTAGGTGTTGATAATTATTTCTACTACAACCCAATTGAAATTTGTTGTTTAACACTACAAGACATTTTGATATTTTCGATGGTCGACACAAGTGCGTGGATAAATGATTTGATAAAAAAATCTGATATAATTTAACTGACAATCGAGTCGATGGTAATATTAAAAATTACAGTGATAATTTTTCTGTCGATAATAAATGCATTGCAAAAAAGAAAAAAAAAAACAAATTTGTATTTACTGATACTTCAGCCGTTGATAAAATAAATTTTTATTAAAAAATAAAATTTATATTTTTCAACGAGTAAGCCATTGGTAATATTGTAAGGAGTTAAATATTTATTTTGTCTTTAAAGTCTTGGGTCAAAATTAAAATTGTTTTCAATCTTTTTTTTGTTAAAAATATTTTTAATATTACAAAACATTATAAAATCATCTTTTTGTCCATAAATGACATTTTTCAAACCATTTTGCTCTTAAACAAAAAAAAGCATGATGTTTTCAATTGCCAGAAGATCCCGCTAATATCTGTAAATCAATCTTTCTATTTTCTACTTTCGTTTGTTTGTTTGTCTCAAAGCCATCGGGAATGAATAGCACATCACATACTTGAGAAGGAACATGGCGATTGAAAATGAACGAGCAGCTTCGAATCAAAGGAGGAAATGCAGGTCGAGGAGGATGCAAAGGCAAAAAAAACTAACTTCTGCCATTGATGATGCTGTTGAAGTAGCCATCTCCCATGGATGATCGATCTGGTTCTGCTGAGAGGGAGATTCAAACTGATCCGTCGAAATCGGGCAAAGAGGGTTTTATAATACAATATCGTCGCCTTCGGCGGAAGGGGTGGAAGTTGCAAAGACAGAAAGCGACAGGGATTCAAGCAAAAAAGAGTGGATAGCAATGGCTGACGGCAGAGCTTCAAACGACATCGCAATGAAGCATCAACCATGGATCATCACCAAAGATAGAGAGAGAGCGCATCATTCGACTGGGGTGCATCTCAGACAGCTTCTTCGAGTTGGGCTTGTGTCAGCCTTAACCCACGACAAAAAAAAAAA
>NC_029777.3:103168444-103175085 GCF_000817695.3 Arachis duranensis | reverse complement strand
GTAGCAATGGTGATAATGATACAAAGGATTAGTGGTGAGGGGGAGAGTTTTTTATTTTTGTTTTAGGGAAAAAAGGGTAAAAAACGTAAACATGCCAAGGAGAGAACAATTTGACACAAATAAGCTAAAGCAAAATCTGATTCATCAATCAACCAAAGCACATTTCTATGTAGTTCGAACCAACATGGTTCGAACTCACTTTTCACGTAACTCGAACCAAATAAGTTCGAATTACACATTGTAACCCATAGCCACATAATTCGAACCAATTTGGTTCGAACTCTAACTTCATAATTCGAACCAATTAGGTTCGAATTACACTGAAGAAATAGTCACCAAGTAATTCGAACTAACATGGTTTGAATTACTCAGAATTCGTTCCACACAGCAATTTAAGTTACGAACATAGTTTCCGCATCATGTCTTAATAAAACTCGTACAGTTATTTATTCCGGTGTGCATTAGACATACATTTCGTTTAAAACTGCGGAGACAGAACATATTCATTAACTAAAATCCCATTCAAAGTACATTGCACTAACGTTAACAAATTCTATCAGTCACCAACTACAAGTAAGAAAACCGATAATAGTGGAATCTAAACGCGAAATTGAAATAACAAAAGTACCAAAGCCACCAATACACCTAATCATGTTCCCGTGTGTGCTCTACTCCTTCGAGCTGTGGGCAACTCCGACGTGTGTGGCCGGGCTGCCGACAAAACCACATCTCTTTGACCGGTTCGGATCTGCCTCGTCCATATTGGTCCGTATCCTAGTGGACCTCGGACGACCCTCTCTCGCACGCCTCTTATTGGGGTCAGGGATGACAGTCGGCCCGTTATATGGTGGCAAAAATCCTCCGGAATGGGAGGTGTGAAACCCATCCGATACACACTGAAGACCGAACTAAGACGATACACGTGGTGGACGTAAGGCTCCCATGTAAGCCGTGAGTAGGCACAGCATGCCAGTGCGTGGGGACACGGGAAATGAAGTGCCTGGAAGTATCCGCAGTCACATGTGTGAGATGCAAGCGAGACTCTGTAGCTACCCAGTGAGAAAGAACCAGTTGGAGTTGTCTCTGCGACGGTGAACTCGGAGTTATCCCTGTCGTACACAGTAACCGTGAAGCACCTAGCCGTCTTCAAGTTGGCCTCTATACACTTCACCAAGTGCTGACTAAATTGTTGTCTGGTTCCCATCTGTGCCTCAGCCTCTCTCCCTTTGCGAACAAATAATTCAGCCAACCTTCCGTATGTTGCCTTCACTAGCGAGCACACAGGAAGGTTTCTAACACCCTTGAGGATCGAGTTCACACACTCAGATATATTCGTCGTCATGTGTCTGAATCTACGCCCCTCATGACAATGCTGTGTCCACAACGAATACTCAATCCGATTCGCCCAGTCACACATCGCCGGGTCTTCGGACCTAAGAATATCAAACCAGTAATGGAACTTGACCTCGGTCTTAGCGTACGCTGCATTCACAAGTAGCCTCCTTGCGTCTTTGCCCTTGAAGGTGAGGGCGAAATTTGCCACAACATGTCGAATGCAGAATGCCCGGTATGCAGACGGAGGTAACCAGCCTCCGTCAGGAGCCTCAAGCGCAGCCTTGATGCCGTTATGCCTATCTGAGATAACCAGCAGACCTGGCTGCGGTGTCACATGCTCACGCAGGTGGGAGAGAAAGAAGGACCATGACTCAGCATTCTCACCCTCGACTAATGCGAATGCAACATGGAGTATGTTGGAGTTTCCGTCCTGTGCAATCGCGGCAAGCAATGTTCCCCCATACTTGCCATACAGATGGGTGCCGTCAATACTAATTAGAGGATTGCAATGACGGAATGCCTCGATACACGGTGGAAACGTCCAGAATAGTCTGTGAAAATAAGCTTGAGACTCGTCCAACTGTCCACCGACACGAACAGGGCTCGTCCTTAGGACTGCAACAGTACCAGGCATCGTCAACTAGACTCCTAACACCCACCTTGGGAGATCGTTGTACGACTCATCCTAGTCACCATAGATGAGGGCAACAGCCTTCTACTTCGACAACCAGACCCTCCTGTAAGTCGGCCTAAACCCAAAGTGTACGGCGGTGGCATTTAGGAGCACCTTGATGCTGATAGATGCATCAGCCCTAACCATTGGCATAATGAATGCCGATATCACATGGTAATCCAAACTCATGTGGTCGCTGAAAATGGAGGTGGCGAGACAAGTATGCGGTCCGTTGTAACGTTTGACCTCCCAAAGTCCCTTGCGCTGTCGGAGACTAAGCCGAATCAACCATGTGCACCCATTGCCGAACTCAGAACACTTGCCCACATACCGGCGATAGTCAAACTCCACGACCTTATACTGTACTCCTTGACAGATGCTGTAAGTCTTAACAATTAACATGGCCTCTTCTTTATCCGGAAATTGCTGACCAACCTGAAACTCTGTCAGACCTGCAGACCCTTCAGCATCTCTAGCGCCAATTCTAGCCGGCTGCCCAGGAACCCCTCCTGCCTCATGGCATCCAAGTCCAAAGAGGAAAAATGTGGAGGGTACTACTGCGTGCCAGAGCTAGAACCACCGCCCGCCCCAGCAAGCTCACTTGCTCCAACATCATCGCCACTGTCATCAACAATCATATCTGCCTCGACATCATCGTCCTCTGGATCATCCAAGAATCCATCTCCAACCCCAGCTGGTGCAGCACACTGTAAAGAGGTCCATAGATATTCCTCTTCTCCGACCTCGTCGCCTACACTGCCGTTGAGATCAACAGCGAACGAAGGGGAGGCGACAGGTTGAACGGGTGGCTCGTACGCAGGGACAGAGGAAGATGCAACGGCAGGTCTGGAGCTAGAACCGGCTATCGTGGCTAAAGTGGTGGTATTCCAGTTTGAACCCCCGAGCTGGAAGCCGCGTCAACCAACTTTGCCAACAGTTCTGGTGTCCTCACCTCTGAAAACTGCTGGCGATAATGAAACATGACCTGCAAGTCCTCATCACTCCCGATCGTGAAACAATCGATAAAAAAAACTTCTTAACCCGTTTCATACCTTCTAGACCAAGTTTCAGCAGTACAGAGCTAACAAGGTCCTCATACCTTGTCGTAGGCCTGACGATAATATAGAGAGGATTCTTATCAGTGAACTTCACACCGGAACGAGTTTTTCTCTTAATGGATTCTCTGTGGTGAACCAACACTATGAAACTCTCCTCACTAGCCATCTTACCCCCTCTAATGATAGCAACTCACGTTCACACCATATATATACAGGTCTGATCCTCACTAATTCGAACCAGCCTAGTACGAAATATGGTCTGTGTAATTCAAACCAAGCTGGTTCGAATTACTTCAGGAGTGTAATTTGAACCTAATTGGTTCGAATTATGTGGCTATGGGTTACAATGTGTAATTCGAACCTATTTGGTTCGAATTACGTGGAAAGTGAGTTCGAACCATGTTGGTTCGAACTACATAGAAATGTGATTTGGTTGATTGATGAATCAGATTTTGCTTTGGCTTATTTGTGTCAAATTATTCTCCCTTTGGCTTGTTTACGTTTTTTACCCAGGAAAAAATGATCTGAAAAAAGTCGTTCATAGACAAAAGAATAATTTTATAACGTTTTGTAACGTTTATGATAATTTTAATAATAAAATAAGGTCGGGGACGATTTTGATTTTGACCCAAGACTTTAGGAACGAAAAAAGTAATCAACCCTAAATTTATTTCTTATTAATTAATTTTACCAACTATCAAGTAGTCCGTAAAATTAATTTTTTTTAAATTGTTTTTTATTTTAATTACATGCATTCTACATATATTAATTATATATTTTGGTACTTGTTATATATTGTCGAATAGAAATTTATAAAACATGATATTTAAACAAATTTCTAATAATTACATTTAACCACTCTCATCAATATATGCTTGGCACTCCTAGTGGGCCTCGCCAACTCCTCCTCAAAGAGATGCTAAAAAATTGATTGTCAAGTTTGAGTCATTAAACTAAGTACATAAACTTTATTTGAATAACATTTAAGATTCAAGAAATCTTAGGTGGACCTTCTCTGAGTCTTTGTCGGCCTATTTCGAGTAATCCCCGCTTGAACAGCTCGCTCCGACAGGGCTAGCTTACAACCTAACTCTTTCTCTTGTCAAGCAATATTTTATCAATGCAATATCATATATGTAACTAATATTGTGTACTATTTAAAATGTTAAGACATACCATCTTCTTATTCATGGCCTTGTATATGGTCAATCCACCAGGGTGCATGGATCCTTCGGTGTAGTCCTCTGTGGCTTAGTAGTCCCTAAGCGGTTGGGGAATATCATCAGGGATCCAGTTGGTAGGAGCACCCTTGTTACAGGATTCCACAAACCTCTCCCAGAGGCGCTTGGTTGCTCTGACCTGCCAATCTCTATTTATGTGAAACTCTTCACCGGAGATGAATTGGAAGTGTTTCTACAATAAGAAAATACTAGAGAATTAGTAACATTAATATTGTAATTAAAATAAATGAAAAATTCAAGCAAGTACAACTTATTTACCTTAAACAAGTCCCACCAAAGCTGAATCACCCATTCTGACGTTCGGCCAAAACTAGGTATGAACCACCGATAGTTGTTGTTGAAAACTTAGGTAATCCTCTCTGTGCCATCTCGCGGTATGACAAATGTTTCAAACACAATTAAGTATATATGCGATTAAATAATTAAATTAAATGGAAATTTAGTTGAGTAAATATAAATTATACCAATCTTTTTCATCCTATATCTAAGTATTGGACGAGGATCATCGACAATGAAAGTTGTACCCTCCTGTATCTATGATTGAGAGGTCTCAGGCTGCTGAGGCTGAGATTGTGCTTGCGGCCGAGTCTGATGTTGCAGCTATGGCTAAAGTTGAAGTTGAGGCTAAGGCTGGGCCTAGGGCTACTGTGACTGGCTTTTGGTCCCAGGTTTCAAGATCATAGTGATTTGTGGCAACCCAAGAGAGGTTGCAGCCTAGGACCTGGGTTAAAGAGGTGATGGAATGGGATGATAGGTGGAGTAGTAGTGGTAGTAGTCATAGGGGTGGCACGTGAAGATGTGTTGCATAACTGAAGCAACACATACGTGTTTTTCTTTGGCCGTCCCCAACAACCACCACCACTACCTCTGCCACCCGAACCCTAACCCCAACCTACATCTTTAACCATGTCTCTTATTCCAAAAAATAAGAAACACTTTCAATAACATATATATGTTCTCATAATAGAAGATATAAGAAGATACTTAAATAAAATATGGAAGCTAAAATTTTATACAAAATATTATTAAACACATTACTTTTACTCGGATAGATCAAACGATTGAGATGTAGATTTTTCATTATCATCCTCATTATTCTCATCATTGTCATCATCAAACTCATCCTCATCATCCACATTCTGTACTAGTTGAGCTAGGAGGTGCACTATATCAATCTCTCCAGCTGATAAAGCTAATAGTTAATCTGTGATTTTTTATTACTGTAGTTTAAGATTGTGGATGATCTTAAATATGGATTCTGATATGGTATGGTTCTATTAATTGTTTGATTTGATTTTAATATTCTTGATTCGAATCTTGTTGTTGTTAATTTTTTTTTTATTGTATATCACTGTATCTAGTTATTTATGTTTAGATTATTGGGTTGATTTGGATTGTCCTAAACCTGGAATATTGTTATTGGATTGTTGAAAGTTTTTAAGTATGGATGAAAATATCAACCAAAAAACACATAGAAATAATAATACAGAAAATCATTTGGCTTCGAATCATGTTGCTTCAAACGAAGTTTCTCTTCGTCTTGAATATAATGATAACTAATCACAAACTTTGAATGAAGTCTAACATATTTATTTATATTTTATTTATTATTTTATTATAAAAAAATTTTTTGAGTTAAACTATAATTAAATTAATTAAACTAATAAATTAGTAGTTAGAACAGTTGAATGAACAATTTAATTTTCAAAACCATACCCTTAATATCATTATCGTTATTTAGCATGCCGTGGCATATAGTATGTTAATGCCATTAGTTTTTATTTATTTATCTTTAAATTAATTAATTAAGAGCCAATAAAATATAGTTCAAATAACATAATCTCTTTATATTCATTTAAGACATAATCTTTTTATATTCATTTAAGAGGTGACGATTTCAAATTTTTTTTTTTTTGATAAAAAAATGAATTAATTGGGAATACTGTTCAAATATAGTAAATTCGTTAAATGATGTTCACTTTAATAATTGTTGATAACTTGGCTCTCAACTATAATAAATAGAGATTTCTTTTGGAAAAAAAATGAAAAGAAAAAGTGAAAATTGGACTTCACTATCACCGACAGCTTAGGGGCTTTTAACATATGCACACGCTGTAACCCTGACACCCCCGTCTCATAATTAATTGCTCTATTTATAATTATTTTAATTTCTCTAGTTATCAAATGGCTGCTGGCATGCCATTAGATTATGACTTCATTTGATAAAGTTTTTTTTTAGAATAGTTTTTAAAAATTAATTTTTAAAAAATTATTTTTAAAAATTATAATATTTATATTTGATAATTAAACTAAAAATAATTTTTAATAAATACA
>NC_029777.3:103151599-103168412 GCF_000817695.3 Arachis duranensis | reverse complement strand
TAAAGTATATTATTAAATTATTAAACTAAAAAAATTAAATTAATAATTAAAAATAATAAAAAAATAATAAATTATAATAATTCTCAAATATTTTTTGAATACAAATTTCTCATACAAAAAACTTTATTATCAAACCAAATAACTTTTCACTATCACAAGCACTATATATATATTGCATAGCTTATGCTGCTATCCTTATATTCAAAATAAGCCAAATCGCTCTGGTTAATTTCTCTGCCCTTCTCATCATATACCTTAAGCTTTTATTTTTCTTCAATGGAGGTTGGAAGTGTGCTCCAATTTCTTCAGGACAAGACCATTTTGGTTGTTGGAGCCACAGGCTTTCTAGCCAAAAGTATACATACATATACATATATAGATATAACTCTCTTTTTTTTCGTTCATTCATATTTGTGATGAATTGATATGTCTTTTATTTGGTTGTATGTTTCAGTTTTTTTGGAGAAGGTGTTGAGGGTTCAACCAAATATTAAGAAGGTTTTTCTTCTCTTGAGAGCCGCAGATGCCAAATCTGCCGCTCATCGCTTGAACAATGAGGTGCATGGACATCATAAACAGGAATAGAGCTAGACTAATTATTTAGGGGATCATCGTCATCTTTAATAATTTATTAAAAATATTTTATATTACTATTTCTAATGATAAAATAAAAAAAACTAAGTATATAATCTCAATTAAATATTATACAAAAATGTACATATATGTATTAATATCCATTAATTTTGTCTTTGTTGACATGTATATGCAATATTTATTTATTATACAATTTTTTTTCTGTAAAATAACAAAATAATTTTATAAGTAAATAAGAATACATATCATAAATAATAAAGTAAGAGAATAATATATAAAATATATTTTAATTTAAAATAAGATATTATAATTCAGAACAATAATATTAATATTGTAGTATAACTAATATAAAATTATAATTAAATAGCTGATTAATAAAAAAAACTAAATAAACAAATTAATGTATAATAACATACAAATTTAACAAATAATAGTAAATTAAGTAAATAATTAGATATATAAAAAATATAAAAAAATTTAAACAAGACTAACAGAAAAATAAAATTAATTTATTTAAATCAAGAAAAAAAAACATAATTTACGTATTCTATTATTTATCTACATATAATATTTAAAAATAATAAAAATGTAAGGATTTACTTATTCTATTGTTTAAACTCGTTTTTCTTTTTTCTTTAAATGCACTATGCACACATCTTTATCTAATCCATTATTCCATTTTGAATTTTTGGTATTCTATTGGCTACACCCAATAACCTACGAAAAATAGTAAAAGAAAAATATTAAACATGCTCTACTTTTGTATGATTATGTGCTTTGGTTGTTAGTTTAATAGTTCTCTTGAAATAAAAAAAAAAGAGTAAAAATAGATTTTTTTTTTGTGAAAAAAAATGAAATCACTTATCGAACTAGAAATTTTTTTTAATCTGCAAAAAAAAAAGTCAAAGAATAAAAGATAAAAAAGTTAAAGAGATAAAGATAGAAAAAAATAAGAAAAATTGTTATTGTGTAAGAAAAATTCTTTAAATAAATAAAGACATTGAAAAAGGAATAGAAGTTTATATTTTATTTTTTAAATAAAGTGGACTAGGCCTAGGACTACTATATCTTATTAACATTATACAAAAATATTTAAAAAAAATTTTAGTTTACTCTAAATTATTAATGAATTATATTTATATATTATAATTTAAAAAAAAGTCTAGGTAATAAAAAAAGGTGGACCATTTTCATAAAATTTAAAATTTTGGGGGCCACTATGCCCCTTTAATTATACGTGCCTCCACCCCTGATTTCATACATATGACCTTTTTTTATGTGCACGTCTGCACGAAAGGCAATACAAAAAATCATGTTTATTGAATATTTTTTTAATTATTAGTAGATCAAATAAAAAAAATTAAGGGCCAAAATTTTTATTAAAATTTAACTAATATTTAACCAACAAAAAAATATATAATCTTATATTATTAGATATAATTTTATATCATTAAAATATTAATAATAATTAATTAATGACTATAAATCATAAAATGTAGCGTGGTTAGCACTGCTAAAAAAAATGGAAGAGAAAAATGTAGTATGATACGATGATGAAGAGGGAAAGTATAGAAAAAGTTAATAATGATGGATCTCACATGGTTTTAGTAAGCATATATTACTTTGCCGGTTTAGCCCCTCGTCAACCTATCATTGTTCAATTAATTATAATAAAGTAGGCACATATTATTAGTTTAATTCTCATTACATCAATAGATTAATTAACCTTATTATATGGTAAACGTGATAATTAAATACTATATTGATTTAATTTTGCATGCAGATCTTAGGGACGGACTTGTTTAATTTGCTAAAAGAAAAGCTAGGTGCAAATTTTAACTCCTTTATATCTGAAAAGTTGACTGTGTTTCCTGGGGACATTTGTTATGAGGACTTGGGTTTGAAGGATTCAACCCTAAAGGAAGAGATTTGCAACCAAGTTGATGTTATTGTTAATTTGGCTGCAACCACTAACTTTGATGAAAGGTTTATATAACTATAACGATCTTAATTAATTAAACTATATTATTCTTTCCTTTTCCTCCAGTTTTGTCTTCTCCTTCTTGGGGGAATTGAAACACTATTTTTTACTTGTTCCCTTTGAAAATGCAGATATGACATAGCGTTGGATCTAAATGTCTTTGGAGCTAAGCATGTTATTTACTTTGCCAAACAATGTATTAAGCTGAAAGTACTAGTCCATATATCAACAGGTTGTGTGGGTATAATATACATTAATTAATGCATGTCGTTATTCTTACTAATGTAACCTTACTAGAAAAGACATGAATTACCTTAGTATATATAATCTGACATATATTGATATAACGTTTAAATTGATACAGAACTAGACGAAATATTAGAAAAGAGTCAAAAATATTTATACAATAAAATTTTAAAAGAGATTAAACTAAAATTTATATATAATTTAGAGTGAATACTTCGATTTCTAATAATTATTTCGAAAGGACAACGAGGCCTAAAAAACAAAAAAAATCTAATTCGATTCCTGATATTTTTTTTAGGATTGATAAGCCCTGTGTCAAAAAAAGCTACATTAACTTTTTTTGGCACAAAAATTCGTTGTCCTTTCGAAATAATTGTCAGTCGTTAAGTTGAGTTTTTTTTTATTAAAAGCATCGTTATCTTTTAAAATAATTGTCAGGACTGTTTTAAATTTTATTCTATAATTTATATATAAAAAATTAAAATTAGCGGGATCATTGACCCCTTCTCTTTATGTAGTTCCGCCCTTGGAGTGAAATGAGACAGATTCGAATTCATAATAATAAGATATTTGTGCATATGAATTTAGAATGATAAATAAAATATTTACAAATAATATGTCGAATAATACGATAGATCAGAATGCATATATATGAGTACTGAAATATTCACCACGCCATATCTTATTTCATTATCATCCCTAATCTATTCCAGAAAATTAGATTGATTGTTATTGCTTAGCCTTATAAATTATAATTATTTCATATCTCTATCATCAGCTTATGTGTGTGGTGAGAGAGATGGGCTCATATTAGAGACCCCATATCACTTCACTGCTGTACCTGGATTAGACATCGATGCTGAAAAGAAAATTGTGCGTGACAAGTTAGACGACCTACAAAAGCAAGGAGCGACTGATAATGAAATCAAAATGGCCATGAAGGACTTAGGTATTACCAGGTTAGTCAATTATATTTGTTCACCTTTTTTTACTTTTCATTGTTAATTTTTTTTAAGTATATTTTTGGTTCATATCTTCAGTGTATTTAAGACGCTTCGTTGTTGCTTTTAAATATGTCATAAGTTAGTGGTCCATTATTACTTATAAACAGTGTATACTAGATTTAAATTCGTGCGTCAGAAAGAACCAAAATAGATTGATTTTTATATATAAGAAATTATTTAATAAAAAAATTTAAAAAGTAATATTAAATTTAAATAAAATGTTAAAAAAATATTATACATTTTAGTGTTTAAAAAAAAATTATTACCTAATTTATATATTTAGTAAACTTAAATATTGTAGTACAAGAACAAAATTATTCGATGTAGTGCAATAATTGAATATAGTATTTCAATAATTAAAAATAACATCTATTTTTTATGAATCATAACATCATATAATTTCAAAATCATTATTATAACTAAATAACAATAAAATATAAATTATTAAAAAAATAGTATATAAGTGACAAAGATAAATATATAATTGATAAACACAAATAAATTAAAAATAAAAAAATTAAAAACATTGTAAGAACATCATACATTATAATATTTTAGAAGTTTATCATCCAACATATAGTGATCAAATTATTTAACAAACTAAAATAAAGAATTGGAATTATCAATCAAATTTTTAAACAATTGTGCAAAACATTAACAAATATATAAAAAAACGAGTGAGAGGCATCAATTAATGAGAGAAGCTAAAAAAGTTGTGTAAGGTGAATATTGATTTATATAGTAAATACATATATAAGTAGAAGACAGAGTAAAAAGAGAGAATAAATTAAATTTTATTAATTAATTTACAATAATTAAAGAAAAATAACATTACTATTAAAGACATAAAATATGTAATTTACATAGAAATAATAAAATAGTCTCCTAAAAATTTTAATATTTGACAAAAGTAACCAAAGATTAATTATTTTTAATTTTATTAACGAAAAATACTGAGTTAACTAATATAATTATAGCACAGAATCAAATTTATATATCTGTCTAGTTTCAGCCAATTAGTTTTTAGTCTTATCTTCTCTCAACTCACAGCCGCACAGACATATACATCACTCTCCCTTTCTCAAAACTAAGCCCTAAAATCTGAACCATCACCATCACTATAGTTCCACCACCTTATTGTCATCTCTCTCTCTCTCACAGTTGCAACAACAATGCCCTCCTTCTTTCGTTGTATTTATTGCTGTAATTTTTTCTTGACATTTCATTTTTTGGATTTGGGTTCTCTTTAAAAATTTGTCTGTTTCTTCGAAATAATTTTCAATGAATCTTCCATTCATACACTTTGCAAAAAATATTCAGTTTTTTTATATGATTTTTTCTTTTAATGGATTATTCTATTTTAAAATTGAAGATGGTGAAGATAGGTACCCAAAAAATGAATTATTCTATTGAGTTTTTTTGGGAGTTGAAGGTATATTAGGAGGTTAGGATTATGATTTGTACCACGCTAACCTTCACATTTTCCATCTCATCAAACTAATTAAATAACTCAGCATTTTTCATTAATAAAAATGGTATACATCACTTAACAAATGGTCATTTTTGTCATATTAAACTATCTTTAAGAGACTTTTAATTTTTTGTGTTATTTTTATCAACGACAAAAATTTTGGATACTATTTTGGTGGTCTACACAAAAACCTATAAAATGATAATTCCACTAAAATATTTATGTGACAATATTAAAAGTTATATAATATATCAAGAATTCATTGTGTCATTACTTAATTTTCTTTTTTATACTACATTGATAGATAGATAGATAGATATATTAATAGATAGACAAATAAATAAATAGATTTTCATAAAATAAAATTTATTCTACAAATAAGATATGTAATATTAGAAATTTAGAATGTAGATTAATCTCATAATTTTATACACTTAATTATCTAATTCTACAAAAGAAATTACAGTATAAATAATGTTAGTTCATATCGATAATTAGTAATGTTAGTTCATATCGATAATATTATCGATATGAACTAACATTATTTATACTGTAATTTTTTTTGTAGAATTAGATAATTAAGTGTATAAAATTATGAGATTGACGTTAGATTAGTTATATAGGTGCTATTCTCTATGATAGTATAAATGTATTTTTAAGATAGATATTTTTTTTATGTTATTATAATGGATGACATAGCAATTTATATGAAACTTAAAAGTCAATGTCATTCATTCACTGTAACATTTTTTTAGACTCTCCTTTTATATATTATAATAGATAGATAACATTATAGTATTATTTATTTCGATCTTTTAAAGAGTTATACAACTCCGTCTATATTACATAACCAATGTTACATAGTCAATTTTAAACTCAGATAAAAGAGGAGTGATGCATTAGACCTTTTCGACAGTTAATATAAAACACATGTCGAATTTTTTTTATATGGACCAAAATATTATTACGCTAAAATTTAATTGTTGTCCCAAAATAACATGTCGTATGTTTTGAGTACAGTGTCAAATAAAAAAAATTACTGTATTAGTGCTTGAATGTAGTGAGGACGAAAGGGTTTTCACTTTTTTACAAATAGACGAGAGTAAATAAATTAGTTTATTAAAAAAAATAAAAATAAACAAAAATAAAGGTAAAGACATAGACAACAGAAAATTACAACTTAGGATATAAAAAATAAACACACTAATAGAAAAATCTATAAAGTTAACCTAATGTGTTTACAAGAAATAAAATAGATGGAGAAGAAGGCAAGGAAGTTACTTCAAGGTTTAAATCTTGGTATACAAAAAAAAATAAAGAATAAAAATAGAATAGGCATTATTATGGATAGGGAGTGGAATAAAGATGTGATAGAGGTTAAAAGGATGGGTGATTATCATCACTATAAAATTTGTGGTAGAAGAAGTGCTTTTTATGTGGTTAGTGTCTATGGACTACAAGTAAATTTGAAAAAATAACATAAAAAAATTCTTAGAGGAGCTAGAAAACCTAATCCAAGACATATCTTTGGAGTTGTCAATATGGAGGGTAAAACCATCTTAGACTTTTTTTTAATTTTTAATTTTCTCATTGTAAATATTTATTTTAAGAAGAGAAACGAATACTTTTTAACTTATAATAGTGGTGTAATAAGCTCTTAAATTAATTTTGTTTAGTTAAGAAGAGTCAACAAAAATTTTTGCAATAATTATAAAATTATTTCAGAAAAAAAAATTGATAACATAGGATTTTTGTTATAGATTTTTGTATTGAGCAAAAGGTGAGAAAAAGACATCAAAAAAAGAACCCACGAACAAAGTGACAGGAGATAAAAAGTAAGAAATAAGAAAAATTTTAAAGACAAATAAAAGAAGAAGTAAAGTGAAAAGGACATGGAAGTGCATGTGAGATATAAAATAAGATGACAAAAGTTATTATCAAAAGAGAAAAAAAATTTCACTGAAATAGAGGTATCAAAAAAAGAGATAAGGAATAATAGCAGTGGAATACAAGTTTACAAGAAAAGATAAAGGTAAAGAGAAATGTTTTAAAGAGTTTTAAAGAGCAATCTTTAAGTTGTAATGTTGAAAACTGAAAAATATAAAATTAGTAAGGAGACAAAAGTGGTAGCAAACGAAATAAAAACAAGAATATATAAGAGTCTTTATCAGTTTTTGAATACAAAAGAAGGTATAATATGTGTATATAAAATCACAAAGACTCAAAAAAAAATGATAAGAGATTTAGATAAGTTACATGTATCAAGAACAAGAATGGTAAAATTTCAGTCCAAGATGAAAATATTAACGAAAAATGGAGAAACTACTTTTATAAGATATTTAATGAAACACAAGAGACTCTTCTATACTTTGATCAATTACATAGGAAGGAAGCTTCAACTGTATTGTTATTGAAGGATTCAAGACTTTAAAGGAAGACTTTAAAGCAGATAAAGAATGAAAAGGTAGTAGGATCAGACAATATTCTGATGGAAGTATGGCAAGGCTTAGGAGAAAAAAGTGTCGGTTGGTTATACAACTTTTTAATGAAATTCTAGTGTCTAAGAGAATATCAGGTGAATAGAAAAAAAAAAAGGAAAAGTATAAGAAACTAAAAGCTTATCAGCTAAAAATTAAACAAAATTATATTAATTTATATCAATAATTAATTAATTTTAAATTTTTTAAATTCAAAATTTAAAAAATTTTAAATTGATTAAATAAACCTAATTAAAACCTATAAAAACCTTCCTCTTTTTTCTCACATTAATCTATCCACTTCTAACAATCACAAATTCGAAAAATATATAAAAGAGCATCCATTTAATATGAAAAAGAAACATTCTAATACTTAGTAGAAAAAACATCCATATATATTAACTCGTAAAAATTTTGAAGGTATTTGGCTGGGTTTTGGCTGATATGCTTTTGGTTCCCTAATTTTACTAAAAAAAAATCACCTTGATTCCTATTTACAAGAATGTGAAAACTACAAAGGGATCAAATTTATGAGTAATATTGTGAAGTTATACGAGAGCATGATAGAATGGAGGTTAAGATAAGAGACACAGGTCTTGGAGAATCAACTTGGCTTTATGTTAGGTAGATCTACCATCGAAACTATACACTTGTCAAGAAGAATGATGGAGAGATACCAAATTAATAAAAATGATCTACACATGATTATTTATTTGAAAAATGTATATAATAGGGCGCATACGATAAGATACGAAAAGAGGTCTTATAGAAGGTCTTGAAAAAAAAGAGTGTAAGTATTGTATATATTCGTGCAACTATGGATATGTACAATGAGATTACAACTAGTGTGAAAATTCAAAGTGGTATAATAGAAGAGTTTCTATTATTAGTGTAGAATTGCACTAATGATTATCTCTAAATCCATATCTTTTCACATTAGTTTTAGAGTTGCTTACTAATGAGCATATCCAGAAATTAATAACATGGTGCATGTTTTTTGAAAATGACACCATTCTTTTGGGAGAGGAGCTTTAGAGAGGGTAAAGATTGCGCATAAGTCAAAATAAAACGGAATATATAAAATGCAAATTTAATAGACAGAAAAAAAATAATAATATAAAATTGAAAATTGGAGAAACTATCTTACTTCAAGTAAAATATTTTAAGTATCTATTGAGTGTGTCATATAGGATAATAGAAAAATTAAGGAGGATGTAAGCATGGGATACAAACATATTAGTCAAAGTGGTAGAGTAGTGAATCTGGTTTACATGTAACAAAAAATATCTTTAAAACTTAAAGGAAGTTTTATTGCACTGCCAATAGATTGACTATATATATTATATGGAATAAAGTTTTGAATGACAAAAAATGAGCATAAATATATATTAAGTGTGGTAAAAATGAAGATGTTGAGATAGATGAGTAGTCTCATATATATATATATAATAAGAAAGGAATATATAAAAAAAGTTGGAATAACACTTATTATAAAAAAATGATAAAATTTTGTCTTAATTAATTTAGTCATATATAAAGAATATTAGTAGAATATTCAGTTAAAAAGATAAATGAGATAAAAAATAAATAAAAAAAATAAATAATAAAAAAATTTGAATTATGAGATAAAATTTTGTTATTATTATTATTATAAAAGATCAAATAGATAACATTTCACTTTACGCTGAATGTGAATATTTTAAATTTAATATTTAATTTAAATTTACGATAAATAAATTTTAAATTGATTATAAACCAAACTAATTTTAAATTTTAATTTGATAAATACTACAAGAAAATAGAATTATTTTGACACTTTATTTTTTAACACCATAATTAAATATCAAAATTAATATATATTTTTTATAAATATCACAAATGTTAAATTTTCTATATTTTTTTGACGAAAAATTTGACCGTAGAAAATTACTACTCAATTTTGACATTCATTTGTTTTCAATTTACTCTACTATTTTTTTTTCTTTAGGCTCTGTTAATTTTGACATCACACTGCTCTTAGTTTAAGATTATACTACTCATTTTTTATCTTCAAAATCTCAATTTATTCTTTAGTTTCAAGATCACATCTCATTCTTTGTTAAAATTTTTTGTTGAGAATATTTTATAGTCAATAAGTGTCAAAATAAATAGTATTTTTGACAATTAATAAGTATCACAGAAAATATGTTCTCAAAATTTTCTAACAAATTATTTTTGACAGCCAATATTTATCAAAATAAGATTTAAATTTTTTCACAATCGCTTATATGTTAAAAGTATTATTTTTGACAAAACTTTTGTTAACATATTTTCATAGTTAAAATAGTATCAAAATTTATTTTTTTGATAAATTTTAAATTTTTTTTTACATATTATAATTCTCAAAAATAATTTATATTGTTGTACTGAAAGTTGAAGAGTTGTACAAATTGCTTATATGTGGTGAAAATATAAAAATAGTACTAAATCTAGTAATTAACCACCAATAGAATAGGAATATAGGATACATGTCATCTCATACTTTGAAGAGAGTCACAAGAAAGAGAAACATCATACGTAGCTAACAACTTTACATACCTTTAGTTAACTTTGATACTTATCTACGTGGGTGGCTGTTTGTTATCGTCAAGAGTAAAATATTATTTTCGTTTTTATATTTAGGATAAATTTTATATTTAAATATATTTATTTTTAATTAAGTTTTACTTATATATTTAATTTTAATATTGTATCTAAAATCTGTATTTATGTTTAATTATGTTTTTAAAAAAATGAATTATATAAATATTGCAATTATTAATTTTAACTTTTAATGAGTTATTATCTTGAATGAGTTATCAATTCTGACTCAAATATTTATATTCTAATTTTAAGAAAAGATTTTTAAAACTCTAACTAAAGCACATGATGTATAATTGACGGTAGGATAACATTGAATCACTTTTACAAATGTTAGAGATACAAAGAGGACGATTTAAATATTAGAGACACAAATAGGACTTATCCTAAACGTTGGGAACAAAAACGATACTTTACTCTATCATTAATTATTTAAATTAGCTCTAAGATTTTTAAAATTAAATATTTTAATTTTTTTTAGATTTTAAAATATAGTAAATAATTTTTAACATTAAATAATATAGTCATTTTCGTTAGTCACTGACAATGACGGTTGACGTAGAACATTAACTTATATACGTGGCTGTTAAGTATTTACATGTGCAAGTTAGACAAATTAATTCTTAAAATGAAGTACAAAATAGTCTCTAAAAAAATAAAAAAATCTCAAAATTAGGATAATACAAACAACTTCAACCGTTAGTCTATTTTGTGTAATATTACAACCAACAAATTCTAAAATTTCCTAAAAAACATTAACAGAACTTGAATTTGTTAAGACATTTATTCTTTAAGCAAACTATATATTGAGGTTTGTAAATAATCTGCGTTGATTTTGTGGTTGATCAAAACTTACAAATTTGAATTTAGAAATGACGTGGTTTGTATTATATATGAGTTTTAAGATGTTGCATTTATAAACCTTTGTACAAATTTTTGTGTTAAATGGGAGTCTTCACACCTTTTGACACAACACTAACTCATTTTCTTCTGCATTGTTAAAGAATGATAATGGAATATAGTACCTACAAATTAAATTAATATCTGATGGATATCAGTGGTTATGAAAAGGGAGTTTGAATTAGGCCTCTTTTAATTTTGCTTTCTTTATATTTAAACTGGGTGTATCTTATAAATTCAGTTGAGTCACCTCGTGTAAAAAAGTAGGAGATAATATATTATAGCTGGATAGAATAAGTAGGAGATAATTTTGTTTTGTCTCCTAAAGCATAAAACCAGAATTGAGAAGAGAAAGAGAAGTAACACAGCCATATATCCTGATTCAACTACCCAATGCAATATAATCTACATCCAGTCTCCATCAAAACAATGATGAAATTTCACTATCTTTGAACAAGATTACATACATCAATTTTCCTAAAATTCAACTCAATCATATCTAGGAAAAACCTAGCTTCTACCCAAGCCAGATTTGACTAGGTTCACTTCCTCAATTTTAACTACAAAGTGCTCACCCAACTTGTAAGAAAATTTTCTCAGGATCATAACAACAAAACAGAAATACATACAAAGAATTTCTAAAATAAACATTGACTTTTTTCCAAGTCTCACTCTCTTTGCCTTTTTACTATCAATGATTTTTTCTTTCATTCCTCAATGTAATGCTTTTTTTCATTGAAACAAAAAAAAAAGAATAAAATTGAGAAAGCAAAATATTCAATTGAGAACCATGAAGGAGAAGGTAATAACTTTGTAAGCTATGAAAACTTAAATTTTGTGCTCTCACTCATTGTTTCAATCATTAGCCGTTTATCCCTTTAATAAAGGAGTAAAACTTTTTAAAACTTGAAACTTTGTTTCAACATATTTGACTTCTTCTCCCCAAAAATCAGCAGCAACAGTGGCGCAGAATAGAGTAGCAGCAATGATTTAACAGTACATACATCCATACCTTCTTTCTTCTTTTTCTTTTTTTTTTCTTGCTTCTTAAATCTGTGCTCTTCATTTATACTTTTTCTTCAAGTAACTTTTTTTACTATTGATTTCTTGCAAAATTCTATAATTTCTATTTTCTTTAGATTTTTAGAAATGTGTATGAAGAAAAAGAAAGTTTCAGCAAGCTACTTTAGATATACCAAAAATAAAAATATTTTTTGATCTTGTCTAAGATCTGATTTTTGTCCTAACTTTTGATTTCTTGTACTTTCTTTTTTGTGGCTAACCCTTTTTCTTCTTTGATACGAGTCATATACAGAACTTTTTCTTTTTCTTGTTTTTCTTCTGTAATTTTACGTGGCTGATGGAAAAAGAGAAGAGAGAGTTTAGTTGGATGGTGTGAAGTTGGGTTCCCATGCAAATGGAATTCAATTTTTTAGTTAGCAGCCAAGTGAATAGACTTGGATCTCCAGTTAAGCCATTTGCTTGTTCTTGGGCCAATTTAATTTTTTTACACTAGCTATCCAGATTTCTTTGGATTTCATTAGTTTGTTGGACCTATTTTCTTGCTTCTTGGGCCAGTTTGTTTTATTTTAATTTTCAGTACACTTAAATAAACTAATCATACATAGAATACCAAAAAAAAACTAATCATACATATAATTAATTTTTATTCTAATAATAATATTTAGTCATTATTAATTAATTTATTAATTTTAAACTCAACAAGATCTTTTATGATTAAAAATATAGGTTTATTTATTTTAAAATTAATTTTTTTAGAGAAACATAATGTCTTTTCATAATTTATTGTGAAAATACATTAAAAACTTTTGTTATAAAAAAAATCAAGTTTGAGATAAATAAATCAAGAATTTTAGAAATTAAAATTTATTTATTTAAAAATAATTATATATAAATAATTCAAAAAAATTATTTTAAAATTTTTAACTTTTTTAAGGATAGTTTGATATTTTTAAATTTTTTTTTACTGATTTGTTCACCTTACATATTGATATTTAATGGCAATGTGGATAGTAATTATTATTAGTTACTAATAAAAAAATTATATTATCTAATAAAAATAAATATCGAAGATCATTTTATATATTTTTAAATTTTTAAATTTAAGTATTTCATTTTAAAAATTTTAAAGACCGATTTCAAATTAGTGACATGTTATTCTTTTGAAGAGTGATATATCATGATTAAATATACGAAGACCATATTTATCATTGACCTATAACGTGTCATAAATCCAGCAATCCAAATCATGCACTTTTGTCTCCGTATTATCATTTTCCTTAGAAAGTTAGGCTTTTAATATAATCTTTATATATAGATTAACAAAGTATATTAATTATCAGGCATATTTATTAGTGAAAAAAACTGATATACAACGGATATTTGTAACTTTGTATGTTAAGCAATCATGTTCAAAGGTCAAAATGTCAAATCTACACTCTACAGAGTTAAGACCTGCAAAACAGAGGAAGGAGGGAGAATTTATAAATTTTTATATGAACTGGCCACATCTACAATTGAATCAATTTTTTTAGAGAATTTAATTAGAGAAATTAAATATTATATGTATTTATACATAAATATATAATAATTAATTTTAGTAACTGATTTTGATATATAAATAATATTTAAAATTTATTATTTTCTATCCTTATTTTTCAACAAAAAATATATACTGAACTTTTTAAATTACTCGTTATCTTGATATGGTTCTAAAGTACTTGTTAATTATGTGCATATATATCTAATAACTAATATATCCAAGTAATCATGAATCATTATGTAAATGTCTCACGATGATGCCTACACGAATACGTAGTGTATCATAATGTTATTTGATTTTTTTTCCATATTATTTGTTTATTTAATTTTCATCATAGTTTGTATATGAAAATAACCATGCAACCCATAGTTCACTGATAAAGCTTAAGCAGAGACAAGAGATAATAAAGAAGAAGTGGTAACGTAGCAGTGAAGCAACTAGTCACTACTAATTTTCTTTTCTTCTTAGATAATATTCAATTAATTTAGTCTCTAGATTTATAAACGAGTTTTATATTAGTCCTTATTAAAATTTCAATTACTTTTATTTAATATTAAAATTTTGTAAATTAGTTTTTGGGATAATTTTTTATGCATAGAGGTTAAAAAAATACTGACGTGAACAGTCAAATACCGTGCTGAACTTTATAAAAGACGTCATTTTGATTTTAGCACTCAAATAATTCAAAATAACATTGTAAATTGTGTTTATTGAAACTTTTTTATTCCAAAACAAGTATATGATACTGTTTTATAAATTTCAATGAGACATTTTGCTGTCTATATTAGCTACATTAACATTTGTGTGCTGAAAATTATGCTACACATTAATGTGAGTTATGTTTGTAAAATTTGGACACTAAACAAAAGTAATTAAAACTTCCATGAATAAATTAAAATTCACATGCAAGATTAGGACCAGATTAAGTATTAACTCAAGTTAAGTAACTAAACTGGTCTAACAGATTCTGCTTTGTTAGTTAATGTGCATATGCTTTATTAGAGTGTTACTTCATCATTTGACTAGCAGTGCTTACTAGTATTTAAGCATATATGATTATTCTGTAATCAAACTTACATTCACAAACTCACAAAAAACCTTGTATTCTGCTAAATTCCTTTAGTGCGTTGCTCTTTGCTTTTCTCATACATTGTGGTTCAATTATCAGCTCCATTATTCGTGTGTTATGTTTTATATCATTGATCAGGGCAAAGGTGTACGGTTGGCCAAATACGTACGTATTTACAAAAGCAATAGCTGAAATGCTTGTAGAACAAATGAAAGATATTATTTCCGCTGTTATTTTGCGTCCTGCCATTGTTACAAGTACATTCAACGAACCTTTTCCTGGCTGGGTTGAAGGTTTAAGGTAAATATTATTAAGATCAACATCACTTTTATAAGAGTATTTATGATGAATACGATCTTATTTATCATGAGTCAAGAATTACTTTAATTAAATTTTTCTTGATAACGATATGAAGTTTACTATAGGGGATAATTTTATCTAAGTTTGGCGACGTATCACTTTAAGCAGGTAATAACAATGACTGAAATTGTGTATTTATGGCAAAAAAATAAATAAATAAATAAATAAATAAATGGTTGACCATAACCACTAATCATATAATGCACCAAATAATAATCATTCATATACTTTGTTTATTATTTTTTTTGTTGCGCACGGTTATCTCTTAGTTCAGTAGGCTAAGAATTAATTCGTCGGGATTTTTGAGCTCTATTTAAGGGTCTGCTGCTGTCAATGAGTTGCTGCATCCACAAAATGAAAAGTAATATGAATTCTTTCCACTCTTGTACTTGTTACAGAACAATTGATAGTTTAGGTGTTGCTTATGGGAAAGGAAAACTAACATGCTTCCTTGGAAACATCAACGGAGTTGTGGATGTGGTGAGTTAGTTGCTCGCATGAAACTATTATATTGACCAAAATATGTGACATGATTTTTGATAAGCTGCAATGTAATATAACAAGCAGATACCAGCAGACATGGTGGTGAATGCAATACTGGTGGCCATGGTGGCCCATGCATATCATCCAAGTGATGCCATATACCATGTGGGTTCCTCTGTTAGAAACCCTGTTAGATACGCTAATCTCCAAGACTATGTAGTTAGGTATTTCACTGCAAAACCTTGGATAAACAGAGATGGAACACCTGTCAAAGTTGGCCAACTTACTGTCCTCGCCAACATGGCTAGCTTCCGCAGATATATGTTCATTCACTACCTCTTTTGGTTGAAGGTTCTTCATCGCAATCACTTGACTATATATCAATGTTTGTCATTGTTATCTTTTCCTAATTAACTAGGCTGACATTTTTTCTTTTACAATTTAACAGGGACTTGAACTGGCCAATATTGCATTTTGCAGGTACTTTCAGCGAACATATCAAGAGCTGAATAGAAAGATCCAAATTGTGATGCGGTTGGTGGAGCTTTATAGGCCTTACTTGTTCTTCAACGGCATGTAAGTAGTATTACTCTTTGATGGTTTTAGTGGCTAAGAGAAGGGGGGGTTGAATCTTAGCCCCCTTTTTAAAGCTAACACTTGCTGAACTTCAGAGAAGACTTTTCTGTTTTTGCTCGTCACTTGACACGAGCAACTTTGTTTTGTCTCGTCCCTTGCCACGAGACTTTTTGTTTTGTCTCGTCACTTGGCACAAGATAATTCTGGCTTTTGCTCCTGTGTGGTAGAAAACAGAAATGGAGTAGAAAGAGAAGAAGATTGCACCCAGATATATCCTGGTTCGGCTGCTAAGTGCAGTGCAGCCTACATCCAGTCTCCATCACAAACATGATGGAATTTCACTATAATCAATCAGATTACAACTTGTAAAGTGCTAACCCAACTTACAAGGGGATTCCCACAGAATCATGATACACAACATAGATGAACAAAGGAACTCTAAGACATCTATGGCTTTTTCTTTTAATTTT
>NC_029777.3:103147610-103150541 GCF_000817695.3 Arachis duranensis | reverse complement strand
GAAATCTGCACAACAAAATTATTAATTAAGCACATATGAGTTAAGATCAAATTAATAATTTTGTAATCTTAATATTTTGATAATGTTTGTTCATCATTAAAATTTAACAAGAGTTTTCCAAACTCTTCAATCTCCCCCTTGATGACAAACATTATTAAAATTGAAATTGAGAGAAATTTAAATATTGAGTAAAGAATACTTCCTTTGATTTTGAATTTCTCCCCCTTTCAAAATGTCACATGGTTCCCCCTTAATATATGCTATTTTACCAAGGGAAGCATAAACCTGTAACATTTAAATCAAGCTTCAAGTAACAATGTTATTTAGCAAATTTTATAATGCTAAATTGCTTGATTTATGAGCAGTTTTAATTGATAATCAAAACTCATTTGATATCATAAACTGATTTACTGCTCAAACTATTTCATACAACACAGAGCTATCCAAATATTTTTCAAACAGTTTCCTGTTTAGAATATCAGAGCAAAACAATATGATGAAAAATATTTGAAGAAACAAAACAAGGCAGTTTTGATATTTTACACAAATTAAAGGAACTGCCAAAAATAAATTTTCAATCCAACAAGTTTATCAATGATGAAACAAACAGTCAGGCATCAAAATAAATTAATCATTATAAACCTAATGCCAAATAAACTAATCATGATAAACTACAGCATGCAGTTCAAACACTAATGTTTAATGCAATAATCAACATGCATTCTTTGAACAAGGGTGATCATGAATTTTCAAATGAAAATTTCATCCCTTGTTCCCCTGTTTTTCAGCCCCTGTTTCGTTCCAATTTCAATTTTGGAACCTAAATTTCCTCCCCCTTTTGTCATCAAAGGGGCACCTGCACAAACCATGATAAACAAAAATTCAAGATAAAATAGCAGAAATGTATCAAAGTATCCTAGGGATTATCCTAAAGCAGTGAGTATCAAGTCATGCTTATACAAAAAAGATTGAGCCTAATGTAGCCAATATCAAACAGAGTAAAAATCACTAATCATCAGAGAACTGAATATCCTCTTCCTCAGCGCCTCCTTCACTATTATCTCCCAAATCCTTGTTAAGGTGTTCCATCATCAAGTTGACCCTTTCTTTGCAGTTTTTCCAAACTTTCTCATTCTCATAAGCTTGCTTCCGGGCTTCTTTATGAGATCGAAACATCATGTCGGCCATGTTTGAGAATTCTCCCAAAATCTGTTGAATGGACCTGATTGTTTTGGAAGATTCTAGCCTTCCTTCATGCTCACTGTCCGATTTTCTTCCTTTGGTTTCTTTAGTCACGCCTCCACCTCGGATTGTAGACACATCGTTTTCTACCTTCTCATTCAACAAATCAACTTTAAAGTACTCAAATATTCCAATTAAAAACATACCATAAGGCAGGTTAGCCTTTCGGGTGCTTCTAACAGAATCCCACATGTGTCTAATCATAATATAACCAAAAGAGATAGGAGTAGAGGTAACCAAAGCAAACAATATGAGACAGTCAGAGAATGTTACTCGGTTGTGTGAGCCGCTTTGGGGTGTCAGAATATGAGTGATGATTCTGTGAAGCAGGGAATTGACCGGTCCAAGGGATTTGTGGGTTGGAATGGTGCCATGCAATCCAGAGAGATTTTTGCAAATGTGCTGGAGAATAGTATTGTGTGAAATGCCAACTTGTGTGTCCCATTTTTCCACCATATATGCACGCGGACCTTCATCCTTGAAGCCCAGGGCCGCTCCAATTGTCTCAGCATCAAGGGCTATTTGAACCCTTTTGACATAGGAATGAAGAGTTCCATCAATGAGTCGCATATTAGCATAAAATTCTCGAACAAGACCTGGGTACACTGGCTTTTTGATAAGGAGCAGAGGTTTCCAGTTGAGAAGTTCAAACAGAGAGGGAATGTTGGTGTTCTTGAGATTTTCGAGACTAACAAGATATGTAGTGCACAAATGACGTTTCTCCACAACCTCTTTGTGAAACTCATAAGAGGTGCATGAGTTAAATCTGCTTGGATCAAAATGAGAGTGAGACTTGCCATACTTGTCTCGGAATTCCATGGATTCCAAGTTCGGAGGTTCAGTTGTGTCATTGAGTGCAAACCCTTGATTCTTCTTTGAGCTTTTTCCGGGGGTAGACTTCTTTGGTGATGCGGGTGGAGGTGAAGGAGTAGGAGAAGTATGAGACTCTTGCTCTTCTTCTTCAACTGTGGGTTTCTTGTTCTTGCCTCGGCCTGAACTCTTGTGAGCGATCACCTTTTTTCTCATGGTGGTTGTTTGTTTGGATGGTGGTGAAGGAGAAGATGATGAGGTTGAATGTATGTGGATATGAGTGTGGGTTTGAGGCGTTGATGGTTTTTGAGAAAGAAGAATTCTTTCACTTTTTCTTGGCGCGGTTTTCTTTTTCATAGTAATGGAGGGGTGAGAATATGAAATGGTGTGGTTGACAACCGAGTGGAGTGGGAGAGAAGCAAGGTGGGTGACGCATTAAATGTGGCTTGGAGAGAGAGAGTGATGGAAATAATGATCATTAGTGGGCGGTTAATGACCATTATGGGCGGTTATTACCCAAAAAGATGATTTCCCTCCAGAAAGATGATTTCCCTTTTTAATTTTTGAAATCAAAAACTGAAAAGTGGTTGCCTTAAATCAAGGGATTAGATGGAGAGAAGGATTTGATTTGACAATAACCACTTCCAAGAAGATATTATGACATAAGGAGGAAGATTCTTAAGTACATAGAGAGATAACTAACAAAACTGTTATAGTGGGGTCATGAAATTTTGGTGGGGCCCATAAAATTTGAATTCTGCGTTGCCTCCCCCTTGACCACAGCTCTTCCATTATGCCATTACTTTTCATCTCGTCCAAACCTACGAGCAAAACAGAACAGAGTCACAAATTCACAGATTTTCAATGAAACTTAAATCA
>NC_029777.3:103142885-103147532 GCF_000817695.3 Arachis duranensis | reverse complement strand
ACAGAGAGGTTTTGTAAAAATGTCAGCAATTTGGTCTTCAGATTTTATAAATTGAATATCAATAGTACCCTTTTGCACATGTTCCCTAATAAAATGATATTTTATCTCAATGTGCTTAGTTCTTGAGTGCAGAACAGGATTTTTTGAAATATTTATAGCACTCATATTATCACAAAATAAGGGTATACTATTGATTTTCAATTTGTAATCTTCCAATTGTGTTTTTAACCAAATTAATTGTGAGCAACAAGCAGATGCGGAAACATATTCAGCTTCGGCAGTGGATAGAGCCACTGTGGCTTGTTTCTTGCTTGACCACATGTTGAGTGAGCTTCCAAGGAAGCAACACATGCCTGAGGTGCTCCTCCTATCCACTCGATCTCCCGCATAATCTGCATCACAAAAACCTACTGCACAAAAGTCATCAGATTTAGGATACCATAATCCATAATTACAAGTTCCCTTAATGTATCTAATGATGCGTTTAACAGCCGTGAGGTGGGATTCTTTTGGATGAGATTGAAACCTTGAACAAACACCCACACTTTGAATGATATCCGGTCTAGAGGAGGTAAGATACATTAGTGAACCAATCATTCCTCTATACCGTGTTTCATCTACATCTTGGCCATCATCATCCTTTTCAAGTTTAGTATTAGGATGCATAGGAGTGCCCATTGATTTGAAATTTTCTAGGCCAAACTTTTTGATAAGTTCTTTTGCATACTTTCCTTGGTGAATAAAAGTACCACTAGGAGTTTGCTTAATTTGGAGGCCAAGAAAGAAAGTAAGCTCTCCCATTAAACTCATCTCAAACTCACTAGTCATGAGTTTTCCAAACTCTTCACACAAAGAAACATTGGCCGAACCAAATACAATGTCATCAACATAAACTTGAACAAGAAGAATATCATCATTAGATGCTTTAATGAATAAGGTAGTGTCGGTGGTTCCCCTTTGAAAATGATTTTCCAACAAGAAGGCACTAAGCCTTTCATACCAAGCTCTTGGAGCTTGTCTAAGACCATAAAGAGCCTTAGTTAATTTAAAAACATGATTTGGAAATTCTTTATATTCAAAACCGGGGGGTTGGGCCACATACACTTCTCTATCAATAAAGCCATTAAGAAAAGCACATTTAACATCCATTTGAAACATTTTAAAACCCTTATGGGCAGCATAGGCAAGAAGCAACCTAATTGCTTCCATTCTAGCTACCGGAGCAAAAGACTCATGAAAATCTATACCCTCTTCTTGATCGTAACCTTGGGCCACTAATCTAGCCTTGTTACGAACAACTTGTCCATCCTCACCAAGTTTATTCTTAAAAACCCACTTAGTACCCGTTACCTTCTTACCATCCGGATGAGGTACTAGTGTCCAAACCTTATTTTTGTCAAATTGAGCAAGCTCCTCTTGCATTGCTTTGACCCATGATGGATCCTCAAGAGCTTGTTTGACATTGTTGGGCTTTATTTGTGACAAGAGGGCAAGATTGCTAGGTTCGGTTGGCCTTTTGGTGGATGATCTTGTTGTTACTCCTTGAGAGGGATCACCAATGATGAAGTCATGAGGATAACCCTTCATAGACTTCCATTCTCTAGGCTTTCGAACAGGTGTTGAGCTTTGATGAACTTCTGGTGGTCCCACTGTTTCAGTTTCTCGTCCCTGCTCAGGAGACAAATCGGAAGTTTCTCCTTCAATCTGACGAGACAAAACTGGACTGGCAGATTCTTCATTTTGTACATATTTGGAATTTTCTTTGCTTGTTCCAGCTCCTTCTCCATCTGAATCATTATCTATCACAGTACTGGGAATTAAGTTAGAATCACAAAAAGTAACATGTATGGATTCCTCTATTGTCCTATGTTCCTTGAGATAAACTCTATAAGCCTTGCTTGTGGTGGAATATCCAACAAACATTCCTTCATAGGATTTTGGATCAAATTTACCAAGATTTTCTTTATTATTAAGTACAAAGCATTTGCATCCAAAAACATGAAAGTACCTAAGATTTGGAGGGGTTCCTTTCCATAGCTCATAAGGAGTTTTCTTTAACCCTTTCCTAATGATTGTTCTATTCAAAATATAACATGCTGTGTTCACAGCTTCAGCCCACAAAAATTTAGGAACTTCATTCTCACATAGCATGGCCCTAGTCATTTCTTGAAGGCTACGATTCCTTCTTTCAACCACCCCATTTTGTTGGGGTGTTCTAGGGCATGAGAAATTATGAGAAATCCCTAAGTCATCACAGAATTTTTCAAAGTCTTGATTTTCAAATTCTCTTCCATGATCACTTCTCAAATGGGCAATTTTCAAATCCTTTTCATTTTGAATTTTCTTGCAAAGGGTTGAAAAAGCATAAAACGCATCATTCTTATGAGCAAGGAAAAGTACCCAACCGAATCTAGAGTAATCATCAACCACAACAAGACCATAATATTTACCTCCCAAACTTTGAGTTCTAGTAGGACCAAAAAGATCAATATGTAACATTTCCAATGGCCTTTTGGTTGAGATTCCATCTTTTAATTTAAAGGAGGATTTTACTTGTTTGCCCAATTGGCAAGCATCACAAGTAAGGTCCTTATCAAACTTGATGTTTGGAATTCCTCTAACCAAATTCTTTTTAACTAGCTTAGAAATTTGGTACATGCTAGCATGTCCCAACTTTCTATGCCAAAGCCATTTTTCAGATTCAAAAGATGTAAAACATGTTACATTTTGTTCCTTTAAATCCTCAAGAGTTAATCCATACACATTATTGCATCTTTTAGCTTCAAATAAAACATCCCCAATTTTCTCACAAACAACCAAGCAAACAAACTTCTTAAAGATTCCTCCATCATATTCATCAAGCTTTATGAAGAAGGTTGTCTTTCCGGTCATATGCCTAGAGCATCCGCTATCCATGTACCACATATTTTCCTTTTTCTTGGATGCTAGGCAATCCTACAAAATAAACTCAAGTGACCTTAGGTATCCAAATTTTCTTGGATCCTTTCACGTTAAACCATCTCTTATGTCCCAAATCATTGTAATCAAAAACAACTTTGTAAACTTTGTCACCAATCATTCTTTCACCAAAGAAGCATTGGACTGGAAAATGACCACTTCGGTTGCACATTCTACAAAATCTTGGAGTTGCAGTTTTGTTAAAGTGAGTTGGGTCTTGATATGTTACATCATTTGAAGATGAGGTAATGTTTTCAAAATGTGATTTTTCAGATTTATAAAATCCCAACCCAGCTTTATCATAAAGAGGTTTTTGACTAGCCAAGATTGGGTTCAAATTTTCAGAACTTTGGGTGAACTTGGCTAAGTCATCTTTAAGTCTTTTAACCTCTTTGAGCAACTCTTCATTTTGCTTAAAACAGTTCACATATGCAAGAATAGAATGATCACTTTCACAGCTTCTAACTTGGGCTTTTAACTGCTTGTTTTCTTCCACAAGATCACAAGCAGTTTCGGCCTCTCTTAATTTTTCTTTGAGGAAATCATTTTCAGCTTTAAGAATGAAATTTTGCTGTTCAAGATTTTGATTCTCAGTTAGAAAACATCTTATTTTTCAGAAAGATGATCTATCATGAGATGAAGGTCTTCAGTGTTAGAGTCTTGAAATGATACCTGATCTATCTCATTTGCCATGAGACAGTGCTGTGATTTAGTCTCAGACTCTTCATCATCATCATCTGAGTCATTTTCCAAATCTTCCCATGTAGCCATCAGTCCCTTCTTCTTCACCTTTTTCGGCTTCTCTTCTTTTTTCAACTTGGGACAATCGGATTTGAAATGACCCATTTCCTTGCAATTGAAACAGGTTACCTTGCTGAGATCTTTCTTTGTCCTCCTGGAGCTGCTGCCTTTGCTTTTGAGCTTTGCCATTTTCCTGAATTTTTTTGCAAACAACACAAACTCATTTTCAGAAGAGTTATCACTGGATTCATCATCCAGAGGGTTAGTCACAGAAGAAAAGGCAATTCCTTTCTTTTTTGAATCTTTTTTCAAATAGGAGTTTTCAAAAGCAAGAAGATTTCCTCTCAAATCATCAAGTGTCATGGAGTCTAAATTACTACTCTCAGAAATAATTAGAGCTTTTGTTTCCCACTCTTTTGTGAGACATCTTAACACTCTTCTCACTAGCACAGATTCTGAATGTGTGATTCCAAGAGCATCTAAGCCAACAGTGATGATATTGAACCGTTCGAACAGTTCATCAATGGACTCTCCTTCCTTCATTGTAAACATTTCATATTCCCTGTTTAACATATCTGTCCGAGTCTTCTTTACAATGGTAGTTCCTTCATGAGTGATTTGCAACTTGTCCCAGATTTCCTTTGCCGTTGTGCATCGTGATACTCGTCGGTATTCCTCAAAGCTGATAGCACAGTTGAGCAGATTGGTTGCTTTGGCATTTAACTCCACCGTCTTCCTATCTTCCTCGGTCCAGCTTGCTTCTGGTTTAAGAGAGACTACTCCTTGAGCATTTGTGGTAATTGGAAATTTAGGACCCTCCAAGATGATCTTCCAAAGTCTGTAATCCACGGCTTGTACAAATATCTTCATCCTCTCCTTCCAATAGGTATAATTTTTCCCATTGAAGAGGGGAGGTCTGTTGCTTGATTGACCTTCAGCCAGATTGTA
>NC_029777.3:103142353-103142698 GCF_000817695.3 Arachis duranensis | reverse complement strand
ATGTAGTAGAAAGAGAAGAAGATTGCACCCAGATATATCCTGGTTCGGCTGCTAAGTGCAGTGCAGCCTACATCCAGTCTCCATCACAAACATGATGGAATTTCACTATAATCAATCAGATTACAACTTGTAAAGTGCTAACCCAACTTACAAGGGGATTCCCACAGAATCATGATACACAACATAGATGAATAAAGGAACTCTAAGACATCTATGGCTTTTTCTTTTAATTTTGCACTCTCTGCCTTTTTCCGCTCTATGGCTTTTTCATTACAAACCTCACTTGTTTGCCTTTTACCATGAGACTCAAGACATGACAAAATTAAACAGAAAAATACTAAACAA
>NC_029777.3:103121850-103142150 GCF_000817695.3 Arachis duranensis | reverse complement strand
CAAACACAGAACCGGTTCGGCCACACAGAGAGAGAAGAGATAACCATGCATTAACCAACATGCAATTACCTCTAGTCCTTTCTTGATCATCAACCTTCATCAATCCGGGCTCTCCATCCTTGGCTTCCTCTCCAAGATGGATTTCTGGCCCTTGATGCCTCATGATGATGATGACTTCATCTGCTTCAATCTCTGCCTTCAACCATCACTTCGCCACTCTAGCTACTCCCTGTGGTGGTTGAGCAGAATTAAAGACAAGCCATGCTTCAAGAATCTCCCTCTTGGCCGAATCTTCTTCTTCCATTTTGAGCATGAAAGGCCCAAGATTACCTCACCAAATCTAACCATATTTGGTAGTAATCTTAGCCATAGCTCATCTTTCTTTTGGTATATTTTCTTGCCATCATTTGCTTGATGGTCTTGATGCATGCAACTCTTTCCTTTTCTTCGTTGAAGAGCACGGTGTCCATTGTTTCCTGGACAAGGACCGAATAGAGAAGAAGAAAGAGATGAGAGAGAATTAAAGAATCTGAAAGAAAAGCAACACAAAGTGGTTGATCAAATTAATTAGGCTTAGCTTGCTTTTACTTCCCTATTGAGTGGCGTGTAAGACACAATAGCCATCAATCACTTCAGCTGAATTTTTCTCTCTCATGTTCCCCATGCATTAATTAACAATGTAATAGATTTTGAAATCCATCACTTTGTTAGAGTTTGGTTCCGTTGGAAGCACTATGCTTTCATTTTTCTTTTTGTTTCGGACCAAGCATGGAACCTATTCTTTTTAGTATAATTTGGGCTTGTGACAATATGATCAAAGCTGGCCCATTTGATAAGCATTTGCTTTCCTGATACAATTGTGTAGCGGATCAAGCATAGGAAGCAAATAAGAAAGCATTTGGTTGGGCTTGCAACATTAATATTTATTCTGGCCCAATTATAACTAGCTTCAACACAAACTGAACCAATATTGCAACAGTTGGGCTTTGTTAATATTCTTTTGTTTCGGCCCAACAGAAATCTGCACAACAAAATTATTAATTAAGCACATATGAGTTAAGATCAAATTAATAATTTTGTAATCTTAATATTTTGATAATGTTTGTTCATCATTAAAATTTAACAAGAGTTTTCCAAACTCTTCACTCTTCTTAACACTAGTCATTATTAATTAAGAGAAATGTTCGGGTTATCAAAATTTATTATTTTTTGCCATCATTAAGCCATCAACTCAATTTCTTTAATTTAGTTTTTTTAGTCTAATAATCCAACAACATACTTTATCACATATTTTTAAATATTATGTTTGTTGGCTATGTATGTAAGAGAGAAAATGTGTTTTGGGACGCAGATTTGATGATATGAACACAGAGAAACTGCGAGTGGCAGCAACACAAGGAAGGGTAGAGACAGATTTGTTTTGCTTCGATCCTAAAGTGATCAATTGGGATGATTACTTTATAAACACTCATATCCCAGGCCTCGTCAAATACATTTTCAAGTGATCATTATAATTAATTAGCACTATCCAATAAAAAAGAAAAATTAAAGTGATTATTTAAGCTGGTATATATATAGTGTTGTATATGTTAAGTTTAAATTTGTGCTAGAGTGATTGAATCCATCTGTATGTTATTTATTTGTTAATCAAAGACGGTGTATGTAATTGATATAAACTAGCTGCCTCCCAAATTAGTTTGAAAACTTTGACACTGTATTATTGTATTATTTGTTCTCATTTACTAAGTTTAAATAATGCAATTTGCCAATTAATCTGTTGGCTATAACTCGACTCAGATAAAATTATAAATCGGAATATGGTTAAAACTAAATAAACACGTGCTATATTAGGAGTACGTGAAGAGTATGTGTTTTGCTCTACTAACGGACTTATTCTATAAAATCAAACTACGTGTCAACCCAAATCGGCACAAGAATCTCTCCACAAATCTCTCTAAACAAAACCACTAAAACACAATTACGAGATAATTAGCAAAAGCTCCGCAAATCAGTTTTGAAAATACTTATAACCGTCCTAAACACAACAACTTTATAAATACAAATGACTCACTAGGTCACAGGTACGTTATTCATTCTGAATAACTTCATATTCATCATTGAGCAGGTCGGTCACTCGCACAACAACACCAACTATTTTTATAATGTGTGGGGAGTCATTTGAAAACAGAAATCAGAAAATGATCTTCACATACATGTCTTGAGTTTAAGAAACAGCTTTGTTATTGGTGATGACTAATTTATAGGTACTTGATTGAGTTAAAAGTCCAAAATTATTTTATGTATGATTTATTGTTGCAAGCCATAATCGTTTTTGTTTGCAAAGTCCAAATAGAAACAAAGCTCAGCAACATGGCTCATTACATGGATAAAAGCTTTTGATATAGCTAAAGCTTTATCATTCCGGGTGAAGCAAATCAAGCAAAAGGCAGTTCACTTTTTGTTATTACAAGCCAAAAACTTTCATCAAATAAGTACGGGAGGAAAAAGTTAAATAATGGAGCCAAAGACAAAATCAAATATTGATTTTGTTTTGAAAAAAATGTAGTTACGAAAATTAAAATATACAAACAAAATAGCTACTTGGAGCTACTTTAAGATACTGCAACATTTTGATAAAAAAGAAGAAAAAGGAATTCTTATTTTTCAGATAAAATGAAGGGCGAATAATGTATTTTGTGGTCAAAACTTTAAGATCAAAAGTGTTGATCTAGCAAGTACTTTGAAATTTGAAGACATTATGATTCTACTGTTGTTGCAAAGTTGTCACCAAAGACGGTTTTAAATTTTGGAAGCATTACTCCTCAATAAAAAGAGTAATGAGTAAAGTATTGAAGATAAGGAGAGAAAATACTAATATGAGTTTCTAATAGAATCTTTATTATTGGTTAAATTTGAAGTTTTGGAAGCAATGCACTTATATTAAAGGGGTATTTAAGTTATCTTATTTTTTTTCCTTCATGTAGTTCTATTGAATATCTTACTTTTTCAATTTATCTTTTTTTTTTATTTTTTATGGTAAAAAAAATTTGTGAGATATATGAAAAGGCCATATGAGAAAAACGACAAAAAAGAGTTGAATTTGAAAAAAAATGTCATTGAATATGTCAAACTATTTTGATATATTTTTGTTTTGTGTCGTGAGCATGAGAGGTTTCTCTTACTAAGTTGGTTTAGCACTTAGTGTTGAGAGTGTAGGGAGTGAACCTAGGTTTCTCTTACTAAGTTGGTTTAGCACTTAGTGTTGAGAGTGTAGGGAGTGAACCTAGACAAAACAAGCTTGGTTAGAAGTTTGAGTCGTCCCAAATAGGATTAGGAAGAATCCAATAAAATTGGTGTTTTTTATCTCTGAAAAAGATAGTGAAATTTCTATTAGGTAGAGTTTATTGGAGAAATAGAAAAGGAAAAACTGAGATTGAAAGGCAGAGACTAAGAAAAATAAATTGAAATAAATCTCAGTGTTCTGTTTGGTACAAAATGGGAGACAAAAATTGAGACAGAAATTGAAACAAGAATGAAACTCTAATTTAATTTGTACAAAGGGTAAAATTGAAATTAATTAATTGAAATAAGGGTATTTTAGGTATAAAATGTTAATAAAGTTTTAGTCTTCATCTCTAAAAATTTTAGTTTCCTGTGTCCCCACATTTTGGAGGTACTAAAATACTGAAATTTTGGAGATAGAGACAGAAATTTTAGTACCAGTCTTTGAACCAACAAACATGATACAGAGTTTCAGTCTCTCAGTCTCTGTCTCAGTACCTCAAAACAAACGCTATCTCATAGTTGTAGTAGAGACTAGATGTATGCTACATTGTATAAGGTGGTTGAACTAGGATATATGACCGAATACTTTTTTCTTCTCTACCCTGTTTTTATTTCGTTCATTATGAAACGAAAATAAATTATTTCCTACATAATCGCCATCACAGACTCAACAGATGCCGAATCTATTTTGGTGTTCAAGTTTTAAAACCTTAAAAAGGCGACCCTAAACTCTCTTCTCTAAATTATTGAAAAACCTTCAATTGGTATCAAGAGCTAAGGTTTGAAGCATCAAGTCTAACAACTTAGAGAAAATATTCAAATGGTCAACATAGGAGCAAATGTGGTTGCTTACACTTTTAACGAAGGCAGTCCAATAACATACTATCATTTTTTAATGGTAAGAACTACACCTATAAGAAGGAAAGGATGATGATCTTTGTACAGTTCGTGACCTACAACGTATGGAAGATAATCGTAAACAGCCCAAATGTTTCAACAAAGACCAATGCCAAGGTGAAATTGTTCCAAAAGAAATGGAGTGGAATGATGAAGACAAAAAAAAAGTGGAGTTCAATGCCATACTATTAACATGATGCACTATGCCATTAGCCGTGCGAAATTTTGAAATAATTGTCCACATGGACAGAGGTCAGAAAACTTACCAAAGAAGCAGAAATGTCCCAAACTTCATTCTAGATGTGGAATTGTTCGATATGCGAGAAATTGGTTTTATGAGATCTTTTTCTCCCTCATATTCAAATAATTACATCTTAATTGCTATGGATTATGTTTCTAAATGGGTGAAAGCAATGCTATTGTCCACTAATAATGCTCAAGTGATACTTTTGTTTCTCAGAAAAAACATTTTCAATAAGTTTGGTATTCCTAAAATCTTGATTAGTGATGGAAGAAGTCACTTCTGTAACAAGCAATTGGATGCTCTTCTTGGATGTTCTTCTCCACAAATATAGGGTTAAACATAAAGTGACTACTTCTTATCACTCTCAGAGAAGTGGCCAAGTAGAATCAAAAAATTAGATAATACTCTCTAGACATATAGAACAGCCTTTAAAACACTCATTGACATATCACCATACCAATTTGTGTATAGCTAATCTTGTCACTTACCAGTAAAATTAAAGCATAAAATTTATTGGGCTACTAAGTTTTTTAACTTTGATGCTAAGACTCTATGTAAGAAGAAGCTCATTCAATTCAATGAGCTCGATGAATTCATGGTTACCGTATATGAAAATGGTAAACTCTACAAAGAGAAGACGAAAATGTTGTACGATAAAAAAATCTCTTCAAAAATATTTGAGCTAGACAATAAATTCTTCTCTTCAACTCAAAGTTAAAAATCTTTTTTGAAAAACTCAAAATAAGATGGCAGAGCCCTTCACTAATTTTAAACTTTTTCAAAGAACGCCAAAAAGTATATTAACTTAGATATATAATAATATATTATAGTTATCTACTCAAATCACAACCCATATATATTAAATCAAATACAACAGCACTTCCATTCGGTTTATTTAATATAAATACGTTCAAACCCTTAAATTCAAACCATACTTATATATAAGGTCGATCCATAAGCTTTTATTAATAATCTATCCACAAGTAGCTCATAAGCTAACTTGATTTATTTATTGCAAGCTAAGCTTAAATGGATATTATCCTCGTGTATGTTCTGCTTCAATTCAATTTGGAGTTGGAGGTGTGACTATAATCACTGCAGATAAATTATCCCTTGGATGTGGCATTGCCATAACATGTCCTTCAGGAACTGAAGACGCAACCCAACATGAAACATGAACAGGTTTGTTTGCTTCACAAAATGCTACATTGTACAATCCAAACTCGTTCCACGTTGCTAGGGAGATTTGATATTTGAGACCCAACCTCTTAACATTGTTTCCACCATTATTTGAGCAGCTTTCAATTGTGATGACCCCACTTGATGATGAGGATGAGTGTTTCTTCACAAGGAAAGAAAATTTTGAACCCATTTGTATGTTATGTTTTTGTTCTAAGTTTTTAACACAAAGCATGGCTAACTCCCTCCATGTTTCTTGATTGATACTCATGATCATCACATCAGTGGTGGAAGTGATCTTGAAAATCATGCTTTCTGCTCGCTTTCTGCTGAATGTGCGGCTGATTACATGGCTGGGGAGAACCTCATGATCTTTCACCAAAGGGTGGATAAATATGGATTTCTTAATTTCTCCATTTTGGGGTAACATTTCTTGGTATATCTCTGTCCATTTCTTGAGGAAGTTGTCAACTGCCAAAACCTCTGTCAATAAGAAGAGGCTGCAGCTAATGCCAATTGAGTACCCTCCACATTCAAACTTAGTCACCTAAGACAGTGAGTGGGGAAAAACATATCACTTTCAATAAAATATTCAAAACATTTGAATTTCATGATATGAGATGTTAACTTTGAATTTCAGTTGGCTGAAAAATGAACGAGGAAAGAAAAATGGTAAGTCAGCTTACATTTTAGGTTTCCATTATAATAATATAAAAAGTACAGAGAATTAATTTTTAAATAGTCGAAATTAATCCATTTTTTTATTATTAAAATATTTTTTTGCTTTATTTTTTGGGAATTTAGGATTTAATATTAAAATTTTGGATTAAAATTTAAAATTAAAAAAATTAATTGATGTCGATGGAAAAAGTAATATAATTTGAACAACTCGAATAAGCAACTTTTTTTTATATGGCCTCCTGTAGTCCTATGCAAATATGCATGTAAGGGCTTATCGAGTAGTCACACTCACTAAAGTTGTTAAATGGACTAGCTAGTACGATCTATCTAGATTCAATTTATCTTTTTTTTTTTTTTGGGTCAAGAGATTCAATTTATCTATATCCCCAGGTTATACAAATTGACTAAATGTTTTGTTCATGGGCATAAATTTTCAGTCCAAATCCTTTATGGTCAACCCAACAAATTAAATGGGATGGCATATTTTACTTTGCATTTGTCTTTTTAAAAAATCATTCTTGTAAAGAATATTGACAAAAAGATAGATAACGAAGGACCAGGTGCTTGCCGAGTCTGAACAATAACGAAGGAGAGCCCCATGAGAGGTGGCTTTGTGAGAGGGGGAGCTGCTAGACCGCATGGGCCAAGGCTGAGCGCAAGATCGGAAGGAGACCTGCTACACAGGTCTTCGAAGAAGGTGAGAAAGATAGTAGAAGATGAAGAATTTACGGGAAATTCTACACCAGTAGCCAGAAAAGAAGATTGGATGGAAGAAGAAAGGGGTACTGAAGGAGCAGAAGCAGACATACATGTAATCGGAGTGATGAGAACAAACAATGAAGAAAACAGCAAGAGATCCTTTGCCCAAGCTGTCAGGGCAGGAAAAGCACAACAAGGGGGAAATGGAAAGGAAGTAGAGAAGGAGTCTCAGGAGGACAAAATGGAAGAAGAAAGTGCTGAGGAGAGTGATGAAGAGCAGGAAATCAGCATTGAAAAAACTGAAAATGGGGTATACAATCTGGTGATTAGCGAATCTTTGAAAAAAGAAATATGCAAAGAATGGTGGGAATCAATCATAGTTAAGCTCCTGGGAAGGAGAATTTCTCTTGTGGCGCTCAAAAGAAGACTAGAGACAATGTGGGGGAAGAACGGCAGCATTGACGTTATCGATCTCGGAAATGATTTCTTCCTTGTGAAATTCTATAATATGGAAGATTTGGATTTTGCACTCATGGAGGGGCCCTGGAAAATTCTTGACCACTACTTAACCATTAGATGGTGGAAACCAGAATTCAACCCCCTCACAGCAACAATAGATACACTGGCAACTTGGATTCGTCTCCCAGGCCTTGCGATAGAGTATTACAATAGAACAATATTGGAGAAGATTGGCAACATTATTGGGAGGACCATGAAGATTGACATGACAACAGAAAACATCTCCAGAGGTAAATATGCTAGAATTTGCGTGGAGATAGATTTAAGCAAACCCCTGGTGTCCCAATACCAAATCAATGGTGTCACTCATCTAGTAGAATACGAAGGCCTCCATATGGTGTGTTTCAATTGCGGCTGCTTTGGACATGAAAAATTCTCATGCCCAAGCTTAAAGTCACAAGAAAAACCAGACGCCAGTAACAATAATGAAGAAAAGGGAGACGAAAAGGCAGGGACAGAGGAAGAAGACGGGGGCAAAATTGGAAAAGGGGAGTTAAGTAAGGGCAAAGGCGTAATTGTAGAGGAGAATAACGGATTTGGCCCTTGGATGCTAGTACAAAGGACAAGGGGGAAGAAATTAGTGAAAAATGGAGAGGGAACCAGTAACGGTCAAAAAGGAAAAGAAAAAGCTATGTCGTACGAGGAGCACACCTCTCGCTTTGCAGCTCTGCAGTATGAGGTAGTGGAGGGAGACAAGGAGCAAAATGAGGTTGTGGTGATATCACAGAAGGAGGAGAGCGATAAGACAAATCCAGCTGGAAGCAAGGCAACCACCGAAAAAGACAAAAGAAATAAAGGAGCTCTGGAGAGGAATACTCCTGCAAAACTAAAAGACCAAATCCCACAAGAAAATAACCAGACCTACAAAAATAGCCCAAAACCAGGACAGACAAATAGCAAAACACAAGAAACCCAAAACCAAAACAACCCAACTCTTGCCACTACAACAGCCCAAACCCTGAGAAAAGAAAGAACCCAAACCAAGACTAAAACCCAAACCCAGGAAGATACTAGCATGAACATTACAGACAAAGCCGTTCATTTTCAGGAAAATTGGGCAAACAACAACCATACCCAAGACTCTCAACTCACTGAAATGGTTGAGGCCACTGGAATAGAGGCTTGCGACATGGAGGAACCGCCTGACCCAGTCCCGCCAGACTTTGGATCCGGAAATTCAGAAGATCTAGTAGAAGCCATGGAAGTTTTCGAAAGAGAACAAGCCCAAGGAGAAGCACAGGAAGAAGTACCTCCTTCATTAACGAGGGAGGATATGCATGATGATTAAGAGGCCTTGAGCCTCTTTGCTATCCCAACCTTTTGGGTTAGGGTGTCTTTGTTTTGGATTAGAGTTTTGGATAAGACTTTTGCGTTATATAATGAAGATCATGATGTGGAACATTAGAGGGGCAGCGAGCAAAGGTACCATTCGCACCCTCAGGGAGTTGCAAAACCAAAAGAAACCTGACCTTACTATTCTGGTAGAAACCAAATGTAGCGGAAATAAAGCAAGAGAGGTGATTAAGGCAATGGGATTCAATCATGCCATAGTCGAAGAAGCTGTCGGTTTTGTTGGAGGGATCTGGATCCTCTGGAAGAATGATGATTTCAAAATCAAAGTTATGTCAACCCACAAGCAATTTGTGCATATGGAAATTGAAAACAATCAACGGAGGAGATGGAGCCTTACGGCTGTGTATGCGAGTCCACAGGAAGCACAAAGAAAAGAAATGTGGGTGCTTTTGCACAACATCTCAAGAAACATGAACTTACCGTGGCTGATGATAGGTGATTTCAACGACATCGCAGAGCAAAGTGAGAAGAAAGGAGGAGGGGGAAATGATGCCCATGCGTGTAGACGTTTCAGAGGCTGGATTGACAAATGCAACCTCATAGACGTAGGCTATTCTGGATCAAGATTCACATGGAAGGGGGGAATAAGAGAAGGCCAAGAAAGAGTTTATAAAAGGCTGGATCGAGCTTTATGTAACTCAGAGTGGCGTACAAATTTCTCAAATGCATTTATGGAGGTGCTGCCAAGAATACAATCAGACCATCACCCTCTGCTGCTATACACAAGACCTGAGACTAGCACCCAAGGAGAGAGACCTTTCAGGTATGAAGCCATGTGGAATACACATGAGGACCTCCCAAATGTTATTAGAAGTGCTTGGAATAATGAGTATGACTTTCCAGTAGCCTTAAACAATTTAACTGAAAGTCTGAAAAAATGGAATAATGAAACTTTTGGTAACATATTTCGAAAGAAGAGGAGGATTTTGAATAGAATTCAAGGGATACAAAAATCTAGGCTTTATGGTAGGAACAAGTTTCTTGATGGGCTGGAAAAAGACCTCTCGGAGGAATTGGAAAAAATCCTGGATCAAGAGGAGATCTTCTGGCTACAAAAATCCAGACAAAAGTGGCTAGTAGAAGGAGATAGAAACACTAAATATTTTCACACAAAAACTCTGGTGCGAAGAAGGAAGAACAAGATAGTGAAGCTGAGGAACAATAATGGTATCTGGTGTGAAGAGGTAGAAGCCGTAAAATCGATAGTCTCAAATTTCTTCACTGACCTATACCGAGATGAAAGACCAGAGCGCCCCACTATTCGATGCAGCTGGCAATATAAAAGATTGGAAGAAGAACAGAGACAGATGTTAGAAAGAATGCCCAATCCAAGTGAGATTGAAGAAGCTATCCACAGCATAGGTTCCCTAAAGGCGCCTGGAGAAGACGGGTACCCCGCACTGTTCTTTAAAGAAAATTGGAAGGTCCTCCAATGCTCCATCTGCGCTTTCATTCAGAAACTATGGCAAGATCCCCCCTCAATACAACAGGTAAACCAAACTCTTCTAACACTTATACCCAAGATCAACCAGCCTGAATTTGTCTCTCAATTTCGACCCATTGCCCTATGCAATGTGATATATAAGTGTTTGAGCAAAATTCTGGTCAAAAGGATAAAGCCCACTTTGAATGAAAGAATTGCTCCGAATCAGTCGAGTTTCATTCCAAGTCGGCTAATCCATGACAACATCATCATTGCAAAAGAAATGGTTCATACCATGGGAAAAATGAAGGGGAAAAATTCTTTTATGGCTATTAAAATTGATTTTGAAAAAGCTTATGATCGTTTGAACTGGCGTTTCTTGGAAAAATGCTGCTTGGAGTACGGAATGCCAGAAAAAACTATCTCCATCATCATGCAGTGCGTGTCATCAGTTTCCTTCAAGATCTTGTGGAACGGCGAGAAACTTGATATGTTCAAGCCAAATAGAGGACTAAGGCAAGGGGATCCTCTGTCCCCTTACCTTTTCGTCATCGCCATGGACAAGCTCTCGCAATTCATAGAAGAGACCGTTACAAAAGGAAAGTGGATACCAATGGAAGCGGGACAAAGAGGACCTCAAATATCACACCTTCTTTTTGCTGATGATCTCTTGCTGTTTGCGGAAGCAACGGAAAATCAAATGAAAGTTGTGCTTGAAACTCTAGACGAATTTGGAGCTGCATCGGGGTTCAAAATCAATGCAGAAAAGACATCCATTGTATTCTCTAAGAACGTTCCCAACTGCAAAAGAGTAGGCATAAAGGAGATATGCGGCTTCCATGAAGTGCCATGCCTAGGAAGATACTTAGGTGCTTACTTGACAAACAACCGAAAGAAGAAGGAAGACTTTAAAAGCATTATTGAAAGAACAAAGAGCAAATTAAAAGGATGGAAGGCCAATTGCCTATCCTTTGCAGGGCGCATCACTCTTGCACAAACTGTAATCAGCCCAATGCTCAATTTTGATATGCTACATACAAAAATTCCCATTGGAATTTGCAATGAAGTGGAAAAATGGCAGAGAAAATTTATTTGGGGAGAAAACTCAAACACACAAAAATTGCATGCTGTGAAATGGGACACTCTCTGTAAAACGAAAAGAAATGGGGGCCTAGGCATGAGAAAGCTTCATATCATGAATGATGCCTTTTTTATGAAACAAGTATGGAGGTTAATGCATGAAAAAGAGACACTGTGGGCGAAAGTCCTTTTCAATAAATATGGAAGGGAAAAAGATTCAATCCTGAACATGGAAAATAGGGCATCAGACTCAAAGTTTTGGAGAGATTTGATAAAGATCAAAGAAGACATGAAAGAGAACCTGAGGGTTTCTATTGGAAATGGTAAGTCGACTTCTCTATGGAGAGATAAGTGGTTGTATCATGAACAAGCTCTTATTGAGGATATACAGGAAATAAACACTTCCATTCTCAATATGAAAGTGGCTGATGTAGTGTTAGAAAATGGAGAATGGAACTTGGAATTTCTAAGGGAACTCATTCCAGAAGAAAAAATATTAAAGATTACTGCATGCCATCCCCCGAAAGAGAGCCTAGGTGAGGACAAGATCATGTGGAGTCCCTCCCAAGATAGAAACTTCACAGTAGCCAGTGCTTATAAAACACTCTCTCAAGCAAATGAAAATCAAGACCAAACCTGGAATATTATATGGAAATGGAAAGGCCCCCAGCGTATAAAATGTTTTATGTGGTTAGCAATTCAAAACAAGCTGATGACCTCAGAGAGGAGGCAGAGGATCTTTGGTGCAAATCCAAACTGCCACCGATGCCCCAATAATACAGAAACATTACTCCACACATTAAGGGACTGCACAGAAGCCTCAAGAATTTGGCGGCAGTTAGTGAAACCCTCTTACATAACCACTTTCTATAGAGCTCCCTTCGAGACATGGATCCGCTGGAATCTTACAAAGGAAGTCGGTGCTAATGCACAACCATGGCTGTCCCAATTTGTTGTGACTTGCTGGTGGCTGTGGAAATGGAGGAATAAGGAGATCTTTGACCCCCCTTTTAGAAGACCAAGCAATGCACATTTATGTATTAAAGAATATTTGCAGAGGATCAATAATGCTTTTAAAAAAGTCAATATCCTTAAGGGAGCAAGGAAGAAAAAAGAAATACATATTGCGTGGCAACCTCCGGAGGATGGATGGCTAAAAATCAATAGTGATGGAGCAGTCTCACAGGAGCACTGTACAGCAGGGTGTGGAGGCTTGATTCGGGACAGCCGTGGAAGATGGGTAGCAGGGTTCTTGGCGAATATTGGCAGAGGAACAGCATTCATGGCAGAAGCCTGGGGAATTCTCCATGGATTGAAACTAGCTTGGGATTTGGGATTCAAAAAAATCATTCTAGAAACTGATTCAAAAATAGCATTCCAAATTCTTAGCAAAAGAGAAGAAAGCGACAATCATCCGGAAACAATCATAAGAAGCATCAGCCAGTTAATACAAAGAGACTGGAATGTAAAACTCTGTCACACATACAGGGAAGGAAACAAAAGCGCCGATTGGCTTGCGAAGGAGAGTTTACAAGCATGCCTTGGATTTCATTTCATAGACACTATGCCAGCAGGGCTAAGGAACATTATAGATGATGATGCTAGAGGGGTATCATTGCCCCGTTTTATCCTTGATTTTTAATTTTCTTGGGCGCTAAGCCCCGTCAAAACACCACAAAAAAAAAAGAATATTGACAAAAAAAAGTGTTGTTTTTGATAAATACAAAAGAAAAAAATAATTTAGGTTTGAGAGAGATGAGAGAGAAAGAGAGAGAGTGGGTGGGAAACACAAGGATGGCGTAGAACTAGGCATTTGAGTAGAGATTCGAGGGTTTGGAATCGAGAAGAGTTCCGTCGTCTGGAAAACGAATCGTTCTCTATTTTTGTAGATCGTCTTCCGGAGGATATATATATAAGAAGGAGTTGTACCACTTGTTCAACTAGACTGGATGTATAAATGATATCTATCTGTCACGAAAACAAAAGAATGGATCTATATACATTTTTGCATTCATCCAGTATACTATGAAGGGCGGAGCAATGAAGGCTATTGCGGAGATGAACAGAATGAGGTTACGAGGTAAGGTTGTTTCGATAGGAGAAGCCAAGTATCGGCGTACGAATGAAGTGAAGAATATGACGAGACATCATAGGGCGGATGACACCCAGATTACTGTTAAGCATCAACCTCGTCGTGATGAGAACCACGGGTCTTTTGGAAAATTGGTGAAAAAACTGAAGAAAGAGGAGAAGAAAGAGGATCCACACGTCAATGGGTGGACAAAAAAGATAGATGTACCTGTAGCAAAAGAGAACCTCGACTGGTTACAAAGGAGTCTAATAGGAGGAACAACAAAGGCGATTGATTATAATTTTTTAAAGACCCTGATTGGAAAGAATTTGCCTCAAGTAGTGCAAGTCCGAGAATTAGGAGCGTACAAAGCGTTACTGACTTTTGATAGTGTAATCAGCACAGAAGAAGCCTTCACGTTCAAAATGAATACTTTGCTGCAATTCTTTCATCATGTATGGAGATNTGGCTTGAATATTTTGGTGTTCCTTTGAATACGTGGTCAACAGAGACGTTCATGATGATAGGAAGCCAAAGGGGAGAAGTTATTCAATGTGACAAAGCCACAAAGTCAGGCCTCTCTTTTAGTGTGGGAAGAGTACAAATTGATACTTGTATTATGGACAGTATTAACAAGTGGATCCACATCACGATTGGTACTAGTGGATTTGATGTCTTAGTTAAAGAGGTTGGCCGTGAGAGTTATGGTCTGCAGTGCAAACTTGAGGATGTAAGTGTACTTTTTCACTCAACAGAATGTGAGATTTTGGGTGAGAGCAGCCTGAGTGCGATAGTGCCAGTGCCAAGCAGAGATTCGGAAATTGAATTGATGATGGCGGTGTCGAGGGAGGAAGAAGCTAAGGATAGATTGGTAATTACTGAGGAAATTTTGAATGTTCAATTTCAAATACAAAGGGTAACAGATGATGCTCTTTTAGAAGGAAATGCTGATTTTATGGGATACAAAGATATGGCTAATGATGAGGAATCAGAAAGAACGGTGATCCGGGGGTATAATAATGTTGGGCTGAAGACAAATTCCAACTGGGAGAAAGAAAATGACCAAAAAAGGATTCCTATATGGCCCAACAAGGAAATGTGTGCCAATTGTGCTGAGATGAGAATGATGGGCCTTATCCCATCTAACAAATGCCCAAGTCGGGCTGATGGGGCTGGAGGAAGAGTTGGGCTGGTGGAAGGGAGACTGGGTCAGGCAAGGGAGGATCGGGCAGGAGGGGAAGGCGGGCTAGCGATAGGGAGACAGGGTCGGGTTACGCCTGCTCCTACTCCAATTCTGCACAACGCTCCCACACCTGGGTTGTGCGCTGCTAGTACAAGTTAGAATGGTTGCACGAACCAGGGCTGCGATGGCGTGGCTTTCTCTCGCAACAACATAGAGGGCCAACCCGGAGAGCTATGGCGCCACAGTCAAGGAGAAGTCGGCGCTGTTGGATCCGCGATGAAGACCGTGGAGGACGCATCACAACCACCGAAACGCCTCTCCATGGATCGTGTGTCCGTAGCAGACAACCTCTCATCACCGGCACAGAGAGGCAGCGTTCTTGCAAGGATGACGGAACTGCGGAGACGTAGAGGTCAGCGGAACAGTGGTCGGACAGAGTTCTATGGACGGTAGAGTCAGAATAGAACAAGATGGAGGCAAGTTGGAAGTTTGTGCGACATTGAATGATGCGGGGCTTGATGATGGCTGTGCTGAGGCTGGGACTCGCGTGGATTTTGGTGCTGGTAATCTGAAGAACAATGACGGAATGGCTCTGGATAGGGAAGAACAGATGCTGGAAAATAAGAAGGCGTAGGAATTAGCTGTCGAATCAGGAGCAGTGCAGTACGACAAAGAAGAGGATATCATGGCAATTTTTCAAGAATAGAATGAAGCATTAGCTCAAAAAAGGCGGATGGCAAAGTAGAAAGAAAAGGTACGGAGATGCAGACCGAAAAAACTCAATAAGGTGTGTAATACATATGTGAAATGATTCTTAGTTCTTGGAATGTTAGGGGGTTACGGGGTGTTGAAAAATTGAGTATGGTGAAAGAACTAAAAAAGAAGCAAAAATTGAACATGTTAGGTTTGGTTGAATCTAAACTATAAGTTGTGACTAAGTTTGATGTAATACGTATTTGGGGAAACGATATGATGCTGTGGGGTGGGAGTATATAGGATCGGAAGGAACATCTGGGGTTCTATTGTTAATGTGGGATGATATGCTGTTTAGAATGAATAACTGTTACAAAGGAGATAGATGGTTATGTGTTGAAGGAGTTCTTATAAAGAATGGGTTCAGCTGTGCCTTTTGTTTGGTATATGCTGCTCACACTAGAGTGGAGAAACTTACAGTGTGGGAGGAATTGAGTTTTATAGCTGGCCTATGTCAAGTTCCGATGTGTTATATGGGTGACTTTAATGAGGTTATTCAGGTTGAAAAAAGAAAAGGTCAGGACAGGTTAACATCGTCTGCAGAAGATTTTAAAGGTTGGGTCCAAGATATGTAGCTAGTGGACTTACCGTTGAATGATCGATAATTTACATGGTCTAGAGGCCACTCTTGCAGTCGTATTGATAGAGTTCTAGTGACTGTAGAATGGACTGAGGAGTTCCTGGAGATTCGTTGAAAAGGAGGCCCAAGAGGTTTATCAGATCACTACCCAATTATAGTTGAGGACTCCAAATTCAGAAGTGGTCCACGCCTTTTCCGGAGCTTAGATTCTTGGTTCACACATGGTGGTTTTCTAAGAATGGTCAGGGAGGAATGGAGGAATCTTGATGAGATACAATTCACAGATAAGCTGAAGGCTCTAACGATGCCATTGGGGATATGGCATAAGGACAATTTGGGTGACATGGACAAGAAAATTCAGCTCTTTGAGGAGAAGATCAAGAAGATAGATGATATGGTCGGCAATGGAGTTTATGATGGTACAGTAGAGGCTAGAAGGAAGGCTCTAGTAAGCTGCTGCAAGCGGGGGTATGTGAGAAAGGAACTACACTGGAAGCATATGTCGGATCCAGGCATGCGAAGCATATGGATAAAAATACTAGGTATTTCCATAACTTAGCATCGGCAAGAAGAAGGAACAATAGTATTGACGCTCTGATAATTAATGGAAGATTGATAAGAAATCAAGCTCGGATCAAGATTGCTATCATGGAGTTTTATAAGGATTTGTATCATCAGGAGAGGTCACTGATTGTGAGATTTAGGGATGGTCTGGTAAATAGGATCGATGAAGAAGATTCCATAGCTTTGGAGAGGATGCCGACAATGGAAGAGGTCAGGGAGGCGGTTTGGGATTGTGAATCATCAAAGGCACCAAGAAGTGATGGGTATAACATGAACTTCATTAAAAAGTGTTGGGATGAGACTGGTACGAAGTTTACGACAGCTGTTCTGGAGTTCTTTCGGTCATCAAGATTGCCTGCTGATTCCAATATTACGTGGGTGGCCCTAACACCTAAGTTTACTGGAGCCAAAGAGATTAAGGACCTCAGGCCGATTAGCATGGTAAGCTGTGTGTATAAAGTGATCTCTAAAGTGATGGTCAGATGATTGAGATCAGTGATGCCAGGTCTAGTAGGGGAGACTCAGAGCGCATTCATGAAGGGTCGGAAAATACATGATATGGCACTTATTGCTTGTGAAACAGTGCAATGGTTAAAGATGAGAAAGAAGAAAGCAGCTATCATTAAATTGGACTTTCAGAAGGCTTATGATCGGGTAAAATAGAGCTTTGTGGATATAATGCTACAGAAGATGGACTTTGGTTAGAGGTGGAGAGAATGGGTGAAGGAGTGTGTTGGTACTGCATCAATGTCAATACTGATAAATGACTCACCATCTAAACCTTTTTAAGATGGAGAGGGGCTTGAGACAAGGTGACCCACTGTCCCCATTTTTATCTGTTCTTGTTGTTGATGTACTGCATAGGATGCTAGGGAGGCAGTCAGAAACAGACGTATATTGCCTCTATTGGTTGGCAAGAATAATATAGACTTGTCACACCTCCACTTTGCGGATGACACTATATTGTTCTGTCAACCGGAGGAAGAGACCATTAAGAACTATGCCAGGCTGCTAAGGTATTTTGAGTTGATGTCAGGGTTAAGTATCAACTGTGACAAGTCAAGCCTAATCCCAATCAATTGTGATCAGCAGTGGACCTACAACATGTGCAACTCATTGGGATGTAAGGAGGCTAATCTTTCAATTAGATATCTTGCCATCTCGTTAGGAGCAAACCCAAGGCTGGTAAGTACTTGGAAACCTATTATTGATAAAGTCAATGAGAAACTTAGCTTATGGAAGGCAAAAATACTCAATAAAGCGGGTAAGCTAGTCCTTATTAAATCTGTATTGAATAGCTTGTCTCTGTACTATTTGAGCCTGTACAAGATACCGAAAATAGTGGCAGAAATGTTGATTTCATTGCAGCGACAATTCTTATGGAGTAAGGAGGACGGTCGAAATGGTGTGCTGATGGTTAAGTGGGAAATGGTTCAGGCTCCTAAGAAGTTGGGTGGATTGGGAGTAGGTGACGCCATGGTTAGGAACACAACCCTCCTGTTCAAGTGGTGTCATGGCGTTTTTCAAAAGAAGAGTGTCCATTATGGAAGAAAGTTATATGCTCCTGTTATAACTTGAACCCTAATGTAATGTTATCTGCTTAGACATTGCCTAGTAGAGGGAGTTCATGGAAGGATATCTGTCACTTGCAATTCAAGGATAACGTCTGGCTACAAAGTGGTTCACTAAAGATGAGTTTTTCGAGACTTTTCTCTATTTCAAACCAAAGAGGATCTATCATAGGGGATTGTGGATTTTGGGATGGGCTAGAGTGAATTTGGAATTTCTAGTGGAGGCGAGAGTTATATCAATGAGAGTTGGAATTAGTGGATCAACTGCATGAGACTTTACGACCTGTAAAGTTAGCTTATGATACGCAAGACAGAGTTGTCTGGAAGTTTGACAAAGAAGGCATTTTTTCAACTAACTCTTTTGTGCAGGTGATGCATTCAGAAACAACTCCAGAGGATATTACCAGCTATAATTTCACAAGAACCATATGGCAAGGTTTGGTTCCACCGCGAGTGGAGGTATTTATTTGGTTTGTGTTGATAGGAAGAATTAATACTAAAGAAAGACTGCGTAGGCTGGGTATCATTAGCCATGGTGATGACATGTGCGTACTGTGTAAAAAAGAGGTTGAGCATATTTACCATTTGTTCTTTGGTTGTGAGTTTACTTGACAGGTGTGGTGTGACTGGTTATCAGACTTTCGGAAACTCTGGTCTATTCTGGGCTAACTGAAAGAGCACTTTGAGAGTTGGATAGGCGTCGCCAACAGAAAAGAAGAGCGCAAAAAGTGGCTCATTTGCTTCTTTGCTGTTATTTGGAACGTTTGGTTAGAGAGAAACAAACGGATCTTTAATAACAAGGAAGCAGGTGTAAAAGAGGTGTTTCGGAGTTCTTTGACCAGCGTTAGAGAGTGGAGTAGTTTGGATCCCTTTAGCTGTTGATGGCTATGCCATAAATAGCACAAGGGATACTTTTTTATTTATTTCTTTTTGTGGATGTTAAGTTTTGACTCGACTCTCTTATCGCTCCACTCTGTGTGTTGAGTTCGTTTGTTAAAAAAAAAAACAAAAAACAATTTAAATATAACGTATTTATTTAATTTAAAATTTAAACAGATATAATTTAAAAAAAAATCGCCAATTTAAATGGATAAACTTAGTAATGGATTTAATCTGTTTCCACACTCCTCTGCCCCCACTAACTAGAAAAGGTATCATTATGTCCCCTTAAAACCTTATTATTCACATGGGTACGTGGTTAAACTTTGGGTAAATGCACTAGTAATTCATTAAACGAAACGGAAGTGAAGTACATGTACTTGCCTGAACAGAGCACAAGGGTGAGAACTGAGGAAGTGTCTCATCAATTTCCTTCCAGTAGACAAGCTCAGTCTCATTATCATTGTGTCTCTCATTGAGATCAAGAAATTGTGACAAGCTCCATTGACACTGTGCCGACAATAGTCGAAACCCAGAATCAATAGACACAATTTCCAGTCCCGTGTCTCTTTCCAGGAGCCTGGCAGCGAGTATAGGGTAGTCCACTAGGGCCATGCACAGTGACTCCACAATGCAACCATAAAAAGACCAATCACTCTCCTCACCATTATCGTTATTATAGTAGAACACTACTTGGTAGCACCCTCCAACAATGCTCCTTGGCTGCATGGTATCATGGTCATTACTGGCTAACAACACTTTTTGAGCTAGCCGTGGCTGAGTTTCCTTGACCGGTGCCACAGTCTTCACGGCTAAGATCCGCACCTTTGGGAGGCTATGACCATCATCATGGGTGGCACCTTTGTCAAGCACAACGTCCATGATTTCTTGGGTTAAGTAATGGCCTTTGATAGTTGGAATGAATTATACGGATTCTACTTCCAACTGTCACTCTTAATATATATATATATATATATATACTGGTGGATATTTCAATTGAAAAATTTTTTTGCTGATCTTTAAATGATAAATGGTAAGATTAGATTTTGATATATTATAAAAGTATTATTTTTATTTAAAATATGACTAAATACATAAATCATATTTTTATACAAAATAATTTTATAAAAAGATATTTTTGACATCTTTATTTAAGTAACTCGTATATATAAACGTTTTTGTGTAACATTTTGAATAGATTCAAAAAAAATGACATTTTTTTCAGTATATATATGTTTAAATGATTTTTTTATTATTATTATTTTTAAAATATATAATTTTTTTATAAGAGTTAAAATAACATATATTTTAACTTATTAGACTAAAATACTCTTTAATA
>NC_029777.3:103114090-103120949 GCF_000817695.3 Arachis duranensis | reverse complement strand
TTAATTTTTTGTGTGTATATAATATTTTTTATATAATATATAAAAAATTAATTAATAACATAATAAATTTTTGACTTTTTAGATAGTTTCTAATATTGTGACATAAATTCTTCAGTAAAATTATTTTTTATATAGTGTTTAGTTTTATTTTTTTATTTTTTTATTCTTTATTTTTATATAGATATAGGATTGTAGGTCATTCAGTGAGGAAATTTCATACATGCTAAGGGAGGCAATGTCCCCCTCCCGGCTCGCTTTCAATGCAATTAAAATTTTTTTTTATGTGCATATAGTTCTTTAATTTTTATATTGATCCCCTAATTTTTATTCTTTTGTTCGTTAATTTTTATATTGTTTCGTAATTTTATTTTTTCTCCTCTTCTAAAGTTATGATTTTTAATTTTTTATATTAGCTCCTCCAAAACACCATTCTAGCTCCGTTTCCGAGGTTACTCTATACTAATATTATTTCTCATTAATATATATAAATTGATTAATAAAATCTAAATCATTCTCTTTTTTTTTTTTACATTGCCTTCTCTTCATGTTTATAAATTAACATTAATTTTACATATATTTTTTTATCTACTCTCATATAATATTATACCTGTTATTCTTTTTTCTTTATTCTTAGTTAATATTCTGCACAGTTATTTAACAATTTTTTTAATGACCATAGGTCTTTTTAGTGTGCTAAAAATTAGTTCATTATTTATTAGGTGATGAATTCTCTAAAATACTATAATATATTTTTACAGTAGTCTTTTTTATGTATTTTTTTAATTTAATTGCATTTATTAATTATATATTCTTTATCTCTTATATATTTTTTTCTTTCAATAATTTATATTTTTTAATATTATATAGTTATAACAATAATGTTACGTTGAAACTATACACTGTTATCATTCATAAAAAAGCGAATAGTATTTTCGGTCATTGAAATATTATATTTATATTAGTATTGCACTTAATAATTTTAGTCATACACTATCAAAATTAAATAAATAAATTTTAATTGAATATTTTTATAATTTTACTTAATAGCCTAATTTATATCTAAATTTCATAATTACATAATTATTAGATTTTACATTAATTTATATATTTTAAGAAAGTACATATCTATCTGGGTAGGTGTACACCCAGTTATAACTAATTTTGCATCGCTATAATAAAAATATTAGGTGTTTAAGTATTTTTATTAATTAAAATAATTAAGTTATTAAAATTTAAATTTCAGTTACGCTTTTTTTTTTTATCACGCTCTACTATCACTATTATTATTTTATTATCACTGTTGTTGTCACTATTGTCTTCTTTTTTTAAGTGTTTTATTAATTAAAATAACCGATTATTAAAATTTAAATTTGTCACGTTACTTTTTCTCTTCTTTTTCTTCTTTCGTCATCACTATTATCACCGTCATTGTTATTGTTACACTACTACCGTTTGTCGTTATTGTTGTTACTGTCATTATTTTTACGTTCATTTTTTTTTCTTCTTCAACATCTTGTTATTGTTGTTATTATTAATGATGATGTTATTGTTGTTCTTTTTCTTCCTCTTCTTCTTTCTTCAATATCTTGTTATTGTTTAATTTCTTCTTCTTTGTGAATTGAATGTATTTTTTTATTGAATAAAATTAAAAGATACAAATATTTTTTTATATTATTTTTCTATACTCAAATTTTTATGCTAAATGTGTGAATTTGTGTGCTATATTGAATAAAAATGTGTGCTCTATGCTTAAATATTTGTGTACTTTAATAAACCAGAATTTACTTAATGATTTCTGATAAATTAGTGTGAGTTAATAGGCTATTAGTTTCGATTACTTGTGTTATTTTTTTATACTCAATATTTGTGTGTTATTGTATATATTTTTTTTTCTTGATTATAATTATTTATGATGACTTTAGTTTTTTTTAATTGAGTTGTTTGAAAAATTAGTATTATTCTATGATTCTGATTTTTGTGCTATATATGTGAATTTGTGTGCTATGCTGAACAAAAATGTGTGCTACGCTTAAATATTTGTGTGTTGCTAAACAAAAATGTGTGCTGTACTTAAATATTTGCGTGTTATGATAAACCAGAATTTATTTAATGATATCTGTCAAATTAGTATGAGCTATCAAGCTGCTTCAATTACTTGTGTGCTACGAAAATGAAGGGGTGTGTGTTATTTCACTTTATTTGATTTACACATGTGATGTGGTATGATGTTTGCAGTGTTGATGGATAACTACAAGAAAAGACGAGCCGATCGTTGAACTTTTTAAGAGCCATTGCATTTAAAATTGATTTTCCACGTCTTGTATCTAAGGGCAGCATTCCATAAACACAAAGGAGATGTATTGGGTGCACTCAGAAATTTTCGTACGGCACTCTCTGTGGACCCTAACCACTAAGAAATGTTGAAACTCCACATCAGAGTTAATAGCCATGAGTCATGATGACATACTTAAAAAGAGTGTCAACAACACTTTTGTATGTATGTGTGTGTATTTTTTTTTAAAAAAATAAAACCTGTAATGTAACATTGACTTGCAATAAATAGTGATTAGTTTATACATTATGAATAAAAAGAAATAGAAAAAAATAAATGTATAATAGAACTCCATAAAAAATATACACATAAATTTTGGTGTAGCAAAAATTTATGTGTTATATTTTAAAAAATTTTGTATTATATATAAAATTTATGTATTATATCGATAAATTTGTGTTATGTTCTAATTTTTATGTGTTATACTTCAAAAATTTATGTATTATAAAAAATATAAAAAAATTTGTACATATAATATAAATTTTTCGAATTGTATGCTAGTAGAATATTGAAGCGTGTGTCAAGTGTTTTATTTTAAAAATGATTTTTATTGTAATTAGATCAATTTAATTAAATTTAATTACTAAAAGAATTTGTTCATATAACGTTAACCAAAAATTAAAATGCTAATTTTAGTTTGTCTTGCCGACAGTTGGTGAGTCATCTATAACCAATTTTATTATTGTCTTATTAAGAGATGGTAATCATAACTTACTGAGGGTGCAACAACAAGAGTGTGGTGAAAATGTTTAAAAGACATTGAGAGTTATTTATATTAAAAATGTTATTTATATATTAAAATCAATTAAAATGTATTTATGTATAAAAAGAATTCGACGATAAATATTTATTGGTGAGATTTATACCATCTAATTATTTCCAACGATTTTGATAGTATTTAAATTACTATCGGATTTTATTCATTTTTTTCAACGGTAAATCCGACGATATTCGGTATTTTTCTTGTAGTGATAAGAATTAAATTTAGATATTAATTAATATATGAGATTATATTAAATTTTTAATTTTGATAAACACAAGTCATATTTAAAAAGCTCCACTTTAAGTGTTTTTAAAAGTACTTCTATTTTTTAAAAGTTTAATTACTCTGTCGGTTCTTATAGTTTTACTAAATTTTCAATTAGGTCGTTATATTTTTTTTATTTTCAATTGAATTTCTATACCATATTATATTTTGTAATTAAGTCTCTATTGTAAAAAAAATGTTAGAATTAACGGAATATTCTATTAAACAAAACACTTAACACTTGACTGAATATTCTATATAGTTCAACAAAATATTTTATTAATTATAACATTTTTATTACGATAGGAACTTAGTTACAAAATCTGATATGATATAAAAATTCAATTAAAAAGAAAAAAAGTATAAGAATCTAATTGAAAATTCAGTAAAACTATTATAAAAACTAATAAAGTAATTAAATATTTTTTAAAAATTGTAAATACAAACACATAATCTTTTGTATTTACCATATGTAAAATGAGAAACTTATATTTTAATCTGATAAGTTAAGAACTAATCTATTATGAATCTGAATTTCATTTAAGAGTCTGTTATTGGTCTAAAAATAATTGTATGTATAAAGCGAAATTTAAATTCCTAATAATTATTTAAGTGAACGACTGAATTAACTACCCAATCAACTAAGTTAGTTTCTAACACATTTCTAATACGTACGTTATAAGACCTTGGTAAATTCCAATGTAACTGAAATAACATTTACTTTTCAAATAAAGTCAAGAGACCTTTGAAAACGAACAAAGAGAGGTTATTCACATGCGATACATAATAATACAAAATAAATAAATGAAGAAACAAATTTGTGAAAGTTTAAATTTTGGTTTGACAAAGGGTTTTTACTAGGGGTGAGCACATTTGGTTTGGTTTGAGTTTATAGTAAAATTAGAATCGAACTGATTAAAATATAATTGGTTCGATTTGGTTTGAATTTGTGTTTTTTTGTACATGTATCCAAATCAAATTACACCGATTAAAAACGGATTAGTTCGATTTGAGTAATTGAATACCCGATGACTTTTAAATTCATAAAAAAAAATCAAATTTTTATCTTAAAAATTCAACAAGTACAATAAACATATAACATCAATAGAAATAATCCAAATATATTAAATAATAAATATATTAAAAACTAAACTCATTAAAATCCAAATATATTAATAGTGAATAATTTTTGTCTAATAAAAAAATCATATATATATATATATATTTTATTTAATTAGTATATGATTGGATTTGCAGGTTGGTTCAGATTTCGCACTCCCAGAATCGATACTCAAACAAATTACTAAAAAAGATCATCGGTTTGGTTCGAATTGAACTCGATTACCCGTGATTTCAAAACCAATTTAATTAGTTCAATTCGAATTCAAACAAGTAATCAGATACTCGCTACCCATGTTCACCTCTAATTTTAAGTAACCTTACTTAAAAGGAAGATCTCAAATAAAACACACTATTTTTTTTTTTGTAAAAGTTGGAAAAAAAAAACTTTTGTTAAGATTTTATTTAAAAAGTTTGTCGGATTATTTCATACCTATGCAGCTGGCTTTGCTTTTGTCTTCTTTTAATTTTCTTTTGCTTTTTTATTTTTTATAAAAATATCCAATAAATATCATTATTTTAAATCAACATTTTACTAATAATAACTCATATTTATATAAATTTATACCTAAAAAAAATATATAATTTATATTTATATTTATTAAAATTTAAACACATAATTTAATATAATTTATATTTATATTTATTAAAATTTATATACATAAATTAATAAAATTTATTTATTAAAAATAATTTTATATTTGTATTGACTAGTCAAAATTATTAAAAATAGTTAATTCTAAAAACTTTTGATTTATATATATAAATATATATAAAAAAGAAAAAGATAACAGAGAACAGACAAAAATAGAATAGACAAAGGAGGAAGGAATTAAGAAAGAAAAAGTGAGGTGTTGAAAGTACAAAATGGTTCGGTGAATGCAGTAAATGAATATATGTGTACTAGTTCTAATTTTATAATGCAATAATGTATTATATAATTTTGATTATTGTGTACTAAATGTCTTATTATTTTACCTATTTTAAAATAATACAATAATTATTCTAACAATGCAAATTTCGTTTTTCTTCTTTTGATGCGTAGAATTTATTTATTTTATTTTATTTATAGATATATTCGGATAAAATATGATATTAACAATAATCAAAGGACTCGAACATTCTCATATTAGAAACTTGAAATAATTAATTGCATTCTAATTTTTTTTAGCGATTAACCAGTTTAAAATAATAAATATAAAAAATCAATAATAATAACATAATCTATATCTATATTATATAAAAGAATTTTTTTTTCTAAAATAAAATAAAAATAATTATTTTTAACATTTTATTTTTCAACTTTAATTTTTTAAATAGAATTTTTTTTATTTAGAGCAAGTTCGTCACACCCCTACAAATTCTATAATTTTAATAGAGTCCGCCTAACTCCTAGCTGACTTCACTTCAAATTCTAAAAAAATGGTTAACTCAAATTCTTAAACTTCATAATGGACAATGATAACTATTATCATCGTCTCCAAAGTACATAGGAATACATAGGAATAAGTCATATTTTTATTGGAAAAATAATAATTTTTTTATTTATAATGAAAAAAATCCTGGTTAAATATAGCTTATTTCTGTATATCTATATATTTTTGGAAACGATGATAATGATTGTTATTAATATGGGCGATATTAAAAAAGTCATACTTATTGTAATAATTTAAAAATTAGAATTTTTGAAAATTTAGAAAAAGTTTGCCGGTGTACAGCAAACTCACTCTAACAAAAAAAATCACATTCCTAAAATTAAGGTTGGAATATTGGATTTTGAAAAATAATAATTTTTTTATTTTATTTCAGAAAAAATCCCTTATATAAAATAAGAATATAAAAAAGTGTTTATATATATATATATTTTTTTTTTTTCATTGCGTATAATTCATAAAACATGTTTTTTTTATTATTTTAAATTTTTTTCCATTTATATACTATTAGTGCATATCTAAGTTTTTAAAAAATGTTAAGACTCCTAATTTATTTTTTGAATTATTTTTTTAACACCTAAATAAATAAAAAATTTTATTCTATTAGATATTAAGAGAATAATTAAGATGATGAATTAGGATTTATGACTTCCAATGATTTCACTCTTGAAAGGCTTTAGCGATTTTAACTATATCGATGGGTGAGACAGCCACAAAATGATGAAGTGGCAGCAATGGAATCAGTCATACTATGTTCAAGTCCCGCTTTGGCTAGGTTAGTATTACTCTTATTCTGAAACTAATAAAGACAACGACAAATTAAAGTTGGTTATTTTGTTTTAATTCAATTATGGAAGATAGAGTTCAGACCACTCAAAGATTCAAAAATACAATTTTATAATTTTTATTCATAAAATTATTTATTTATTTCATATTAATGATAAATTT
>NC_029777.3:103111106-103114059 GCF_000817695.3 Arachis duranensis | reverse complement strand
TTTTATAAATTTAATTTTGATGATACGTGCATCTAATTACAAAACGTTATATAATAAAAATAATTATATTTTATATTAATTATATAAATAATTATTTAAAATAATAGATATAATTATACGATGTAAAGCGCTGTACACCCTCTAAGACATGGATAATAAAGCCAGTTGGCTATTCAGCTTTTTGATAAATATATCGATTTTCATAAAATATGTTTCACACATATAACTAAATTATATTTTATACATTAAATTAATTAATTTTGATATAAGTGATTCGATCATTGAACAATCATTTGAACCATTAACCTATTAACTCAGTATCGTGATTAAGTTGATTGTCGGATAGGTTTTAATCTATGGATTAACCGGTAGTGATGATAAAAAAATATGAATGACAATGAAGCAGGGCATACATTTCATACCCACGTTGATGAATATTAACTATTTTTCCTATTATCCCTCAAGTATTTTATTTATCGTCCTAAATGTATACCCACGCGTATTTTAGGTAGCGTTTGTTTGTAGAGACACAATAAAATAGGATACTGAGACAAAGATAATAGGACAGAGACATTAAAAATTATATTTTGCGTATCGTGTTTGGATACGATGGATAGGACACTAATATAATGTCCAGTATTATGTTTGGATACACATGGACAAAACTAAAATATTATATAAAATGACTAAAATAGCCATGTGATTCCAAAATTTTTAGTATAAACTAATTTAATAAATAATGAAAGTACGTAGGAATACAGACAGTGGGAACTTGAAAAAAATATGTGAAGCAGTAAAAAATTTTAATAAAAAATTATATAATAGTATTTATATTAAAATAAAATTTATAAATATAATTATTTTTTTTAATTTATTATTAATATGTAGGAATACATATAAAAATCTATTTTTATTTAGAAAATTAATTTTTTTTATCTAAAATTTTATTTTTCTTTTCAAAAAATTAATTTTTCTTTAAATTATATAAAATCAATTACAATTTATAAATTATTTTTTAGCATTTTAAAATATCAATTTTACCTTTATAATATTTATCTTTTAAAAGTCTCCATACTAATTATTTTTGTTATTATTTTTATTACAAATCAAATAATATAATATAAGGTTAAAATGATGTTGAAGTAAGAATAATAAGAAAAAAAGAAATTATCCTGTCCAATAAAAATTTTTATAAAAAGAAGAGAGTACCTGAGAAAAAAAGAGAAAGAAAAAGAACGTAGAGATAGAAAAAGAGGTAAAAAAAAGTACTTTCTGAGAACAACGCAAAATAGGAAAAATAAGAAGGGGTAACAGTGGAATAATAAAAAATAGCACCATGGACAAAAAAAATTCATAAAAACAGTCCGTGTCCCTCTTCCAAATCCCGTGTCCATCATTGTCCTTCGTAAAAGAGTGGACACAAAAGTATAAAAAACTGTCTCGGAGACAATATGTTCAGTGTCCATGTCTTTACTTCCAAACGCTTTTTAAGAATGTGCTGTCTATGTCTCCGTGTCCTGTCTCCGAAAACAAACGCTACCTTATAGACCCATATCTATTCTGTTTCAAATGAGAGATTTAAAAAAAAAAATATCATCCTTCATGAATGAAATATAATCTATGACTTATAAAAAAAATATAAATTACTAAAATGTGAATTCTTCACACAAATAAAACGACCAAAAGAGATACCATCTTTGTCACTATTTCCGGTTATTATTCAAAAGAGATTCATTTGAATTTTATAAAGACTCTACTTATAATAGATTGTATTTGAAACAAGGTTCTTCATTTTGTTCATAAATCCTTGTTAAGAACTAATATCACGGGAATTTTTTGTTTGGCAATAAACCGTCGTTTAAAATCACGATTTACATGTATTTTTTAAGTGTTTAATTTTGATGCATTATTAATCAATTTGAATTGATTTAATGGTTAGTTCATTAATATGTTTCGCTAAGTCTTGGAGGTTCGAATTTCGTCTTTTACATGCAATAATTCATTGACGAACAATAAATTCTTAAATGAATTTTTGATTTGTGACGGATTAGTCATTTATTTAACAGGCTAGAAAATATTGTGGAAAAAATAAAAAAAATTCTATCTCCTTAAATAGATATAGGATATCTAATCCACGACAGATTAGTCTTTGATCTAACGAATTAAAAAATACTGTAAGAAAATTTTAAAAAAAAGTATGCATTATTGCTGTAAAAAATTTTACACACACAACATAATTATTCAATCAGATTATTTATATAATTAGATAGATTTTGAAATAACAAGTTAAATGTTTTAATTTGTGATTTTAAACCACGATTTACATAAAAATAAAATAGAATAGGAAATTATTCAATTTCGTCTAGGACAATTATACTTTGTAAGTTAAAAAATCCTAATGCTCATGTACATTTTGAGGTTAATATGAATAATATATTATGAATATATAATAATTGGAAGTCTTAGTTTAATTTATTTTTTTAATACTTAATAAATGAAGATTTAAATAAATATATTATTTTTCAAAAATTTAGAATTTAAACCTTTTTATTTAAACATTGGGAAAATAATAAAAAAATAGTTAACAAAAGCTTTAATATTTTTCATGTATATTATAAATTTCTCATTTCTTAGACACGTGGCACATTTGGCTGCAATAAATTTCAACTTGAAGTGATGGGTCAGGCGGACGGAGTCGTTAGCTCTCCCTTTTGTCATTTATGATTTATGAAGAAATTAATTTGTAGATTAAGACTTAACACTTTGTTTGGATATAAAAAAAATTAAAAAATAAAAAAAAAGAAAAATAAAATTAGTTTTTGAACGAAAAAAATAAATAAAAAATAAAATTTGAAAGAAAAAAAGAAAAAAGCAAGCAGAAAAAGCCAATAGTCCTTAAAACCAAAAGGCAAGGGTAAAAAGGATCCAAGGCTTTGAGCATCAATGGATAGGA
>NC_029777.3:103109831-103110565 GCF_000817695.3 Arachis duranensis | reverse complement strand
GTAATTAGCATATTAAAATAAAAAAATTTGTTATCTAATAAAAATAAATATTAATACTACTTTATATATTTTAAAATTTAAAAGACTAAAATTTTAAATATTAAAAATCTCATAAAAATTTAAGTAATTATTCTGATTTTTTATTTTTATTTTTATTTTATATTTAAATTAATACTAATCAATTCACTTCTTTTCCACTCTAAAAATATTAGTCCTTAACATTTTTCCTCTGGTCTAATAAATTCTACTGGTAACATAACCTCACAAAATCTTCATCACCATCCTATGTTAACATTTGCATGATCTAACCCAATCACATTAACTAAAAAATCAAATAAATTTAATTTATGACACATAAATTTTACTAAATAAAAAAGATTATTGCACTAACCTTTTTGTTGATTGACGAATCTCGCCATATAAGCAAAATGTCACCCAATATTTGTGCATCCTAATTAACTTCCTGAAGGGCTGAAACCCATGTTTGGATGCCAAATGTAAAAATCTAATCCCTTAAATTTGTATATCCCTACCTCACATCACATCTTGATGGCTAATTGCTCACAAATTTGTGTTTCCCAAGATAAAGATTATGTTTGTTTACGGACATTAAAATAAAAATATAAAAATATAAAATTATATTTGATAAATGAGATATAAATAAAAATATTATATTTAAAAATATTAAATTAATGTATTTTGTATTTATTTTAACAAAAAAATACAGAAATATT
>NC_029777.3:103051274-103109712 GCF_000817695.3 Arachis duranensis | reverse complement strand
AAAATTATATTTATTAAATGAGATATTAATAAAAATATTGTATTTAGAGATGTCAAAATAATATATTTTGTCTTTTTTTATCAGGAATGATACAGAAATATTAACAAAAAATACAAATTGTCTTTTAGTTTTTTTGTTATTCTTATTAATTTTTTTATAATTATATTTTGGATAAAATATTAAGTAATTCTGTTTAGTCCTTAAAGTTTAAAATATCCTATTTGAATCTAAAAAAAAAATTATTTAGTTTTAATATAGTCTTACTATGATGTCAAAGTTAAATAATCAACGGAATGTCTTACATGATAGCAGTACAAAAACAAGATTGATAATATGGAGAATAAGTACGAGCTACAGATGCACAAAATCAACCGTAAATGCATCAATACATTTATTTATCATTTTTCTTACAATTTAAATAAAATATTTTCTATAGATCTAAGAAGAATGATAAATAAATGTATTGATATATCCACGGTTGATTTTGTGCCTTTGAAGTTTATACTTGTTCTCCAGATTATCGAGCTAGTTCTTGTACTGCTGTCATATAAGACATTTTGTTAATTATTTAACTTTAACCTCACGATGGAACTACGTTGAAGCAAAATGAAACTTTTTTGATTAAAGTAGAATACTTTAAACTTTAAGGACCAAAACAAAATTACGCTATAGAAGATTAATTTAATACTTTACTCTTATATTTTTTATTATTATATTTTTTTAAGTCTTTACGTAAAAAAATAATAAATTAAATTTTTATAATTTATTTTTTTATTTAGTTTATCATCAAATAAAATATAAAAATATTAATTTTTATATTTTTATTTTTTATATTTTATTTTTAATATTCTATTTTCATAACTAAATAAATACAAATAAAAATATCACTCTCCCTCTCCCTCTCCCTCTCCCTCTCCCTCTCCTTTGTGTTGTCTTATTCTCTAGATAGATGTTATTAGCTTCCAATTTCCAACTAATTGCTAATCAATTGCAGGATGTTGAATTCGTAGGTAGATGTTATGTCATCATTTTTATCATTCGTGGCCCGTAGCACCTATTTTTCTTGTGTTTTCACTTTTCACTTTTCATAATCATGATGACAATAACTGTTATGATAAGTTCTCGTGATTTTTGGACCTTATTAATTGCTTGGTTGTCGTTACTGGTGGATAATAAGGAATGTTTGTCATTAAGGTAAAGTATTATTTTAATTATTAAAATTTAAAAATAATTATAATTTGGTAATATTTTAAATATTTTATTTTAATTTAAAAAATTTAAAATATTTAATTTCAGTTTTAAAAATTTTTTAAGTGAGTTTAATATTGTTCTACCATTAAATTTGATAGAAATAATTCGCTTATTAAAGAGCCAATAACATTTGATTTCAATATATAAGTAAAATCGATTCACCAATGATCACTAATATAATTTTCTTTTTTAATTTTGAAGCGTTAGATGATTGATTCTTAAGATTTAGAATTTTGTACAAAAAAACTGAGAAGAAGTGTTACAAGAAGGTTTTGGTTATATTTTTCTAATACATGGAAGAAAATATAACTTCACTAGTAACGTTATTAACGTCCATGTCACTCATTCTATTAACTATTAGTGTCAAATTTAGCGATAGGACCACATTCACTAGAAGAAAAATTCTGAGTACCGTCGGATTTACCGTCGGAAACAATTGGACAGTATAAACTGTCAGTAAATATTTACCATCGAATTTATTTCGTACGACGGTAATTATCGTTGGACTCCGGCGGATCACCTGCTAGGAAAATCAATTGGTTATCGGTGGATTTTTCCAACGATAATATTAGCACCAAAAACATGTTGTTTCGCGTTATATTACTGTCGGATTATTCCATCAATAATTCCGACGATAATTTCATTTTTTTAATTTAAAAAATTATTAATTTTAATTTTAATTTTTTTTTACACAATTAGTGGTCAATTTATAAATAATACAATGTGCAAATGAAATAAAAGTGAAGTACATCAAAAAAAAATATATGCAACAATAAAACAAAAATCTAATGTCTACAAATCCATGTAGTCGTTATCGTCGTCTGTCCCATGGCCCTAAGTTTGCGGCGCAGAAGGCGGTGACGGTGTCTGTGTGCCACTAGCAAGGTTGATGCCAGCGATGCGTATCTGGGTCTTGCATACCTCCATATGCTACATCCGCTTCAGCGACTCCCTAAACTCTAGCCTGATCTCATTCGTAGACGTCATGTGGGTGAGGATCTCCTGATACCTCTCTCGATAATCATTAAGCTCTTGAGCCTGCTAGGCTGCGCAGGAGCTCTTGCACTTGGATCCTCAAATCCATGCCTGCCTCGGGCTGGAGGGCTCGACTGGTGGTGGAGCTTGAAACGGCCTCAACATCAAGATGCGGAGGTTGCTGGCGAAGAACAACTCCATTCAGCATAAGCGGTTCTTGTACAAAGGATGAGGCGGTCTCACGCCAAACCGCATCGGGATTGACGACTGAGGCCGCAGATCCATCGACGGCGTCCTTCTCACTTTGCTGAGTCTGCAGAGACTATTGAGTCACAAACTCTAGTCTCTAGGACTCCTGTGCAATTAACACAAGTTACTGTGATTAGTAAGACATATATATAGTTAATCTCTAATAACTTCCTAGCAAAAGATAATGAGATGTATGTTTACTCATATAATGGTCTTGAGACCATGGGTGTACTTGAATGTCGCCACTGTGGCTTTGCGGTCCAACGACTTTGACTACATAAGTTGCATTGAAATACAAAAATTGTTCGAATGCCTAGTAATGATATGCAAAATAGATAACAAATCGAAGTTATTAACAACATTAAAGGAACTACATACCAGCTTGGCATTCGTCTTCATGAATGTCACCGAGCCACCAATGTACTTGGACGACCTGGCCGATACCCTGTTAACTCGGTTGGTGAGACGCCGATGCTCTGTTAGCTCGGTTGGTGAGACGTTGATGACTGAACCATGCATCGGTGTCCCAATGAGCTAACAGACCCTTCTTTATCACCGGTTGGAGCCAGCTTGTTCCCTGGTCCCGCCCATGGCAAACATCATCCAGCATCTGCTGGAGTTGCCGACCCATCTTATGGTCGAATATCTTCCGGATGGCCAGATCATGCACAACATCCCAAATAAAATGTACCTACAACAAAAAAGCTTCAAATTTAGTTAAACAAGATAGATGATATAAACTAACTAAAAGCGTTTAAAACAAAAATGATGAAAGAAATTACTGCCCATTTTTCAAACCAGCGATTCCTAGTCTCAACAGGGATCTTCATGTAGTTGGGTCAGGGCTGGTCGTACATTAGTTTGATGACATTTGTCATCTTCTGAGTACACGTGTTCGAGTTCGGCAAAAACCTAACAACAACCCTCAAACAAGAATCAACCCTAACCATTATATCTAGAAAATAGGAATCAACAATAATAATTATTAAAACTTGGAAATAATAACCAGCATTAACACTTAAATCAACTAATCTAGCAATAACCATAAATAGAAAATGCATGAACATTGAATGTGATACTTACCCCCTGCCGCCATCAGGCTAAATGCGCAACCATATGGTGGGAGGTGGTGGAAAGGCATCAGCTACTGCCTCACTTCTGTGGCTAGACTTTGGGGCTGCGACATCTGTCTCTAGAGGTGGTGTTGCTGTAGATGTGGGCTGCTGAGCGGTAGGAGGCAACGTCGTTGCCATGTATGGAGGCACATATTGAGGTTAGAGACCATGATAAACAGCTGGTCCACTAAACCCGCAACCCTAACCTTCTCAAATTTTAGAATCAAATGAAGGTGATACATACCTTCTCAATGATGGTGAGTGAAGAGAGGACGATGTTGAGCGCTGAGCCTTCCCGATGGTGAGTACGCAGTAACGGTCAGTGCAGAAGTGCGAAGAGGAACGATGATTATCCAGTGATAAAGTGATGAGTGGTGAATGGTGAGTGGTGATTGAAAAAGAGGAGCGACAGTTAGTGGCATAAAAGCAACGAATGACGGCGTGGGGAAGAGTAGCTTTCTCTAATTGGTGTGAAAGTGAATGGCGCGAAGGAAAAAGGTTACGTTATATTTGGTGGTGAAAAGGAGAAAAAATTTACAAAGTGTTGGTGTATATTTGGCCTAGATACATTAGACAATGCTTTTAAAGCGCCCCTAAAATATAATAAATAAGTTACTCTTTAATAGCGTTCTCTTTGGTGTAAATAGTGTACCCATAAATATTAAAATAAGGTTACGCTTTATAAGTTATCTTTATAATATTTAAGGAGATATTTTTCAAATGAGGCCACAACTGTTTTTCTTATTTTTCTATAAAAGGTAACACAAAAAAAATATAATCTATTCTACGAATAAGTTACGCTTTTGAAATATAACTTAAAAAAATGTGGTTAAATGAATAATTTATTTTTGTAGTAGTAATAAAAAAAAGGCCAAAATATCCTTAATATTATTTTTTCTCCCTACTAATTCTTTGGTCTTTTAACTTTTTCTTTCTATATAATAATAAAATAATAGATAAATTAAAAGTTAATTAATGACTTCTTGAAATTAGAAAACGCTAATTAATTTGCAACAAAAATAAAAGTAGAAAAAGACACTTAATATAAAGTAGAAGAAGTATATTTTTTTTGTAAGTGATTTAAAAATTTTTGTATTTAGCAAATATAAACTTATTTATTTAATATAAATTTTTGAGACAATATTTAAATAAATATTTAAAAATATTTAAAAAATTTTGAAATAAAATTTAATCTCTAATTTTTTTATTTTTCAAAAAACAAAATAGTCATTCACAAGAATTTGTGTTTTAAACAAATTATTTGATTTAAAATTACTAAATTTTAAGAATAAAAAAACCTTATTTTTTTAATAATTTTTATAAAAGATTGTATTAAAATTTAAGCATTGTGAATTTTCTTGTTTCTTTTAATAGCTTACTTGAAAGAAAAAAAAAAAAAGTTGAAAAGAATGCCGGGGGAAGGATCCGCTGCCGCGAGGGTGGCAGAATCTCTCTCAATTTCTGTGTCTCATATGCGCACGTGTCTTTATGTTGTTTTATTTTCTAATAATGAGCTTCCAATTTCCAACTAATTCCTAATCAATTGTCGCCACCGTCATATTAATCATCGCGTCGCTCTTTTAGGTTGCATGCAGGATGTTGAATTTCTAGCTAGCCCTTAATGTCATATTCTTTATCATTCATGGCATTTATTTTTCTTATATTTTCATAATCATGATGATAATAACTGTTATGATATGTTCTCGTAATTTTTGGACCTTATAATTGCTTGGTTGTTGTTATTGATGGCTAATAATAAATGTAATAATTTAAATTTAAGTTTGAGATTTGATTTGTTCAATCATAGAATTAGGTTTGGTTTTTTGTGTTGATCATTTTGAAATTTAATCAATTATGATTGTAATTAGTTTCTGTTAGAGTTACAAAAAAAAAATATATCTATATAATAATGTTCTCTTATGTAACTAATATTTGAGTGCAATTAGCCTTTTATTGCAAATATTTCATATAAAATACTAATAGTCTTACATTTTATTGCAAGCGCACGTTTAACATAAAAAACCATTCCGATATATAACAATATTAGAGGGAAAAAAAAAAGACAGTGTCTTCTGATGAGGTAATACATAGTAAATGTCAGAACATTCTATTTTGAATGAAATATAAAACGTATTTAATAATAAAATCTAGCGGAAAACTAAAATTAAAAAACGATATATGGAGTTTATGCGGAAGGAAGAACAAATTTATTAAATTAAAACTCTTGAATTGATTCCATAAATTAGTAACCATCCCCTGTATACATATATAAAAGAGATTGAAAAGATAAGTCCTAAAGGGGTATTTAAAATTGACGTGGTATATTAAAATTGTTTTTGAAATTTTAATTATACTAATTAGTAACCATCCACTGTATGCATATAATTCTTTTATTAAATAATATAATTATTGTTATTCTCTTGCCTAATACTAACATAATAGGATGTATGTAGATGTGTTTTCGCTATAAAAAGAATTCCTGATTATTCAACCCAAAAATAGAAAACTTGTTAAAAGATTTCACCAAGTTAAAGACTTTGACTTCAAAGAGGTCTTCACTCAGTTATTTAAGGCCTGCCACAATTGGTGTGGTTCTTGCCATATTTATGAAGTGTACAACACTTTAAACCAAACATTGTACATACACCTTAGGCAAGAACTCGATGAGTAAATATAAACTTTGAAAAAAAAAAAAAAAACTAAGCATGTTTTGTATCCCTTATCCACTACTACATATACCTAATAACTATAAAGTACATATAAACATGATTTTTGAACACAAATAAACATGGTTTCTTTTTTCTTCGTGTATCTTATCGGTTACATTTGCCAAGTAAATATAAATTTTGTAAAAGAAGAAAAAAATCATTTTACATCCAATAACATCATAATATCTCTTATCTGATATTCTTATTATTTGAATATGAAATAAGATACAAGTTAAGTTCTATTTTAATTTCTGATATTGACGAGTTATATTTATTTAATTTTTGACTTTTCAATCGTTATAATTTAATTTCTTATATTCAAAAAATGTACTACTACAATTTTTTGTGTATTTTCTGTTGTTAGAACTTGTTAGTGACGTGACTCAAACTTTACTACGATAAACATATTAAAATAACGTGATATGCATTTTGGCACAAAAGATATTAAATTAAAAAAAGATTTGTGTAGTCTAAATCCAACAACTTTTCATTATAAAAAAAGTACATAAAATATCTTTACTATATGAGGATAATTTTTAAGAAAAAATATTCGCACTAAAATAAAATCTATTCAAATGAATAATGAGTTTTTAGACTACTACAACAAAGAAATCTAAGAATACTTAGACAAAGGATTAATTAGGTCATCAAAGTCTTTTTGAAACTGTACATGATTTTATATAATAAAGACTTCTAAAATAAAAAGAAGAGCTCACATGTTAATAATTAATTACAAGCCTCTAAATAAAGTCTTAAAATCGATAAGATATTCCTTACCAAATAAGAAAGACTTAATTTAAAGATTAAGTAATGCTACTATTTTTTTTAAAATTTAATTTAAAATTTGGATCTTATCAAATATGTGTAAGCGTAAAAGAGAAAGATAGATATAAAGCAGTCTTTATAATACTTTTTGGACATTATGAATGAAATGTAATGTCTCAGAGATTAAAATATGCACCAAGTGAGTTTTAAAAAATTATGAATAATATTTTTTACTCATATGTAAACTTTACCATAGTTTACTTAGGCGATATACTTATATACTCTAAAGGAACTAACCAACACATTTAACACTTAGAAAAATTCATTAATATTATAAAATAGAACAGTCTTGTCTTATCTAAAGAGAAAATGAAAATATTAATAACAAAAATGAAATTTTTTGGATATGAAAATTTTCAAGGAACAATCACCTTAATTAAAAGATTCGTTGAATTTGTAGGTAAATTTTCAGATGAAATTATTGACAAAAAGTAGCTACAAAAATTTTTAAGATGACTTAATGATGTAGCAGAATTTTTACCAGGAATAAGAATTTTATGCGAACTTTTATATAGGAGGTTAAGAAAACAATCTCCTCCTTGGACAGAGAATATGTCCAAAATAATTCGAAAAGTTAAAATCACAATAAAAAAATTTCATGTTTAAGCATACAAGAACAAGTAGTTAAATATCATTTTGGAGTATAGAATTCGGCTCAAAATAAAATTACGCAACTATTAAAAAAAATTAGCCATTGTTTTATGTGATTTACGATTTCAAGAAGATCTTTTAAGAATTGTCCTTCTTAATCAGAATTGATTGCAAAGATGCACCTAGTATGCTAAAAAATAATGTTAAAAATTTAGTCTCCGGACAAATATTTACTAAGTGGCAGGCTATATTATCATGTTTTGATATTATTATTGAACATATTGAATGTGAATAAAATGCATTGCCTGATTTTCTAACAAGAAAAATTTTACAAGGTAGAAATGAGCAAACAGCAAGTAAGTAGTGAAGATTATGGTCAACCACTTGACCAACCATTGACTTCATTACTAGCTAAATAATTAACCATTAAACCTTTGACAATATCACAGGTTGTTAAAAGCGAAAAATCATCTGCATAAAATAAAAGCTTATATGAAATATTTATAGTTAACAGATATACATTATTACAATCATTTGATCTTTTTAAAACTAAACCACTATCCGAAGAGCATCTTTATCATAAAAAACCTATACCCACAAAAACAATGGCCTTAAAAAATGGTTCAAAATAGACCGAAGAACCCTTTATAAAACAATATTTTTAAATACCTTCCATTACTTACCAGTGATGAATATCCAAAAAATCCAAACCTCTTATGAATTTATTCTAATAGTTGATACATGATCAGTTGAACAAATCCATAATACATAATACAGGCTTAATGACCAAAGAAATAATATACTCCAAAATTAAAATCACCAAAGTAATAACTCTGTTAGAATGAGAAAAACCTCCGTTTCACTGTAAAAGTTTTACCAAAAAATTTAAGCTCCAGAATTATACTTACTATGATTATATAAATGCATGTGGTTTACCATGTACCTATCTCTGAACCCACATTCATGGTTCATATGATTTTGCAAGAAAATTTCTCTACAATTTTTTAAGTGGTTCCAGGTATAGTTCTAAGAATTCGGATCGATAGAAGCTATTTTTTTTAAAGGAGGCTAGCATGGCTTATGAATATTTTAAAAATAAGACATCATTTTTAGATGGCTACAAGCTGATTTTTTCATTCCTACTATGAAAATATGTTGGATAATAACATGGTGATGGAACTGATAGAACTTGAGGAGGGGGGATTGAATCAAGTTTGCTCAAAAATAACTTTTCAAGCTTTGTTTTCGCGGAAGCTAAGAATGTAGGAGATTTTTTGTTTTGTCTCATGTGCAGAACAGAAACAGAGAAGGGAAGAAGAGAAAAAGGCCAGCATGTATCCTGGTTCGGATTTTAAGTGTCATGAATCCTACGTCCAGTCTCCACCATAACCATGGTGGAATTTTCACTATAATTCACTGATTATAATTACCAATACTATTGAATTACATCCTAATTCAACTAGTATCTACACTAAGCTTTCTTTACCAAAGGTCAGCTATCCAAAGTGTTGTCCCAACTTGGAAGGAGAATCTTCACAGATTCAAACTCACCGAGTGCTAACCCAACTTGGCAAGGGGAACTAAATCCTAGTTCAACAACTCAATTACACAGAATTTCAGTGGCTTTTTCATGCACCTTTTGCCTTTTCTCTTATAGCTTTTTCACTCACATTTTCATCCTTTTTCTCAATACAAAAGATGATTCAAGATAGTCATAACAAAAAATCAGAAATGAAGCTCGAGTAGAAGAAAAAGAATTCATCTCAATAGTTGAGATAATGCTCTTGAATGTGCTCTCTTTTTCTTGCTTTCAAATGTTGGAGTGAGGCATCTCTTATAGAATCAGCTTGCCCTTCAAATTTCAATGTTGCCTCTTTCAATTCCTTTCTTGATTCTGCCCATTGAAGTTGTCTCCATTGACATACAATGCTTTTTTTCATTCTGCTCCACTAACTTTGCTTGTTTGAGGAGCTGCTCCACCAACTCTGTTGTCCTTGGATCTATTGTCTTCCTTAGCATGCACAACATTTTCGATTTTGTGCTTTACCAATTGCTGCCTATACCTCTACATTTTTGTTTTGCTCTTCCAAACTTTACTAGTGATCTTCTGCATTTTGATTTGTTGATGTCCTTTATGTAGTAAAATTGTCCTTGTGTCTTATTGCTTTGCTAGAGCCACAGCTGTCCTCCTTTCTCCATGATAAAGACAAATGCCCATTTTTCCATTTTGCAAATGCATATAGCCTTTTATTTTTGCTGACCTGTGCTTGTTAAAGGCATTGGGCTTATGCATTGATTTGAAACATTGAAGGAATACTCAAGCAATATGTTAGGCTGAGAATTGAATAATGGGCCTGCACCACTAATACACATATTAGACAAGCTTGGGCTTTTAACCAATAAATGTTTGTCATTATAATTTATTTATCAAAATCAATCTTAGCTCAACAATCTCTCCCTTGATGACAAACATGATAAAAGAGGATAAATAGATTGAAAAAATTAATTGAAATCAGTTGAGAACACTTTCCTTTGATGATCATTCAAAATATGTGGTACTCCCCCTTAATGTTAGCATTTCTCCCCCTTAATTATGGCTTACTTTTGAAATGGATATATCTTAAAGGAACCAATAAGACCAATACCAAAGCAATACAACATAGCAACAATAGTACAAAACATATGATCATTTAACATAAGTACCATCATACAAAAGATGCAGCAGTAAATTAACAAATAACATATAATGCTTATCATGCAAAGATTATTTCAACAGATAATAGCATAGCATGAGCATTAAACATCAAAGGTTTCAAAGATCTCTTTTCTTTTCTTTTTTCCCCCTTTTGTCATCAAGGAGAAAAAAATAAGAAAATATGCATAAAAGTGTTAGAGTTATAGCAGTAGCAGCCATAAGTAGCAGTCAAAATGAAGTAAGTAAACTATTTACAGCTATCCAACACAAGCAAAATAAAACTAGTCTAAGAAAGTTGCTAAACGAAATTAGAGAAAGGTTGAAAGTGTCTGGATCAAAGATGAAATAATTTAGGCATTAGAGATAGAGTTGGTCGAGACTTCATCATCCTCATTTTCAGAGATAATGGAATCAGCTTCAATGTCTTCAGCAAAGTTTTAGAGGATGCAAATGCGGCCTTTGGTGTTCTTGAGAGCAGATTCAGCCATTCAGTCAGTTTTTTTTTCCAGCCCCAAAATTAATAAGAAGATCAGATAAGTTCACAAACTCTTGAAACATATCTTCACAATTCTAGTTGAAGTTTTAATCTTTGAAGAATTAGATTTAGGAATCTTTATAGAACACTGGTCAGATTTAGAATGTGAAGAGTTGGATAAAGGAATGGAGAAAAGTGTGTGTGAAACGGTGCATGAAGTGGTGATTTGATATAAACCTAAAGTAGTGCAATGGTGTCAACTTGAAATTGAGTTGAAAAATAAAAATTTTGAAAAAACATTGAGTTTCACCATTGTAACCAAATGAACCAAGTTTTCAAAAGATGAAAAGGTTAATTGTTGAAACAATTAAAAAATAAGTCTAAATTAAAATGGAAAACAATTGGTTTTAAATTTTCATTTTGCACATGTTCTCTTATAGATTGAAATCTAACTTCAATGTGCTTTGTTCTTGAGTGCAAAACAGGGTTCTTTGAAATATTGATAGCACTCATATTGTCACAAAATAATGGAATATTAGATCCGTTCAGTTTATAATCAGCTAACTGAGTTTTCAACAATAGTAATTGAGAGCAACAAGAAGAGGCTGCAATATACTCAACTTTAGCAGTGGATAGTGCCACTGTTGCTTGCTTCTTGCTTGACCATACATTGAGTGATTTGCCAAGGAAGCAACACATGCTACTTGTGCTTTTCTTATCAATTCTGTCTCCAGCAAAATCTACATCTCAATAACCCACTAATTGAAAGGAATCAGTTTTGGGATACCAAAAACCATAATTAGTGGTACCAAGCACATATCAGATGATCCTCTTGACAGTTGAAAGATGAGATTCCTTAGGCTTTGATTGGAACCTTGAGCACACTCCAACACTTTGTATGATATTAGGCCTTGAGGAGGTTAGATACATCAAAGAACCAATCATCCCTCTGTAACGTGTCATATAAACATCTCTAGCTTGTTCATCTTTATCAAGCTTGATATTTGGATGCATGGGGTTCCCATCGGCTTGGCACATTCCAGCCTAAATTTTTTTGACAAGTTCCTTGGCATATTTTTCTTGATGCACAAAAATGCCTTATGTAGTTTGCTTGATTTGCAAGCCCAGGAAGAAAGTTAATTCTCCCATCATGCTCATATCAAATTCACTTATCATTAGCTTAGCAAAATCTGCACACAAAGCCTCATCAGCTGAACCAAAAATAATATCATCAACATGATCATGGTAATTCTTAATAAACAAAGTGGTGTCAGTGGCTCCTTTTTAAAAATTGTTTTTCAATAAAAATGAGCTAAGCCTCACATACTAAGCTCTAGGAGCTTGTCTTAAACCATATAAGGCTTTAGCTAGTTTGAAAACATAGTTAGGAAAGGTTTTTTTTCAAACCCAGGAGGTTGAGCCACATAGACATCTCTATCTATTATACCATTGAGGAATGTACATTTTACGTTCGTTTGGAATAGATTGAAGCCGCAATGAGCTGCATATGCTAAGAGCAATCTAATGGCTTCCATTCGAGCTACAGGTGCAAAGGATTCATCAAAATCAATCCCTTCCTTTTGATCATAGCCTTGAGCAACCAATCTTGCTTTGTTTCGGACAATGGTTCCATCTTCACCCAGTTTGTTTCTGAAAATCCATTTTGTCCCAGTGACTTTCTTTCCATTTGAGTGGGGCACTAAGGTCTAGACTTGATTCTTCTCAAACTGTTGCAATTCCTCCTCCATGGCTAATACCCAAGATGGATCAGCAAGTGCTTCTTAGATATTTTAAGGTTCAATCTTTGCTATAAGAGTTAAGTTGTTGGATTCACCTTTTTTCAAAGATGATCTAGAAGATATTCCTTTGGAGGGATCACCTATAATAATTCTTCAGGATAATTTTTCAAAAATTTTCATTCCCTAGGCCTTCTGGTTTGAGTTAAGGATTCAGGTTCCTCCTTATCAACAATGGCCTCTGCATCAGTATTTTCTGCTGCAATAGGAGATAATTCCAAATTGACTCTTATAGAATTGATATTTTTGCTGCTAGCAGGTGACAGTTTCTTGAGAACTCAAATTTTGAGTAACTGACTTAGTGATCTTGGGCAATTCGGCTTCAAAACCTGGGATATCATCAATGCAAACGCTAGGAACAGAGTTAGATTCACAGAATGTGACATACATGGTCTCCTTAACAGTTTTAGAGTTCTTGTTATATAATCTATAAGCTTTGTTATTAGTGGAATAACCAAGAAAAATGCCTTCATGTATTTTAGGATCAAATTTTCCCAAATTTTCTTTGATATTCAATATAAAGCACTTACAGCCAAACACACGAAAGTAATTAAGATTGGGAGGATGTCCTTTCCAAAGTTCATATGGAGTTTTCTTAAAAAAATTTCTTATGTGGGTTCGATTTAAAGCGTAACAAGCTGTATTCACAACTTCAGCCCATAAGAATTTGGGAACCTCATATTCACACAACAAAGCTCTAGCCATTTCTTGTAAACTTCTATTTTTTATTTTCACAACACCATTTTGTTGTGGTGTTCTAGGACATGAGAAGTTGTGTGATATGCCTAGTTCATCACAAAAAGATTCAAAGTATTGATTTTCAAATTCTTTGCCATGATCACTTCTAATTGAAGTAATTTTTAAACTCTTTTCATTTTGAATCTTCTTGTTGAGTTTTTCAAAAATAGAAAATGCTTCATGTTTATGAGCTAGAAAGAACACCCAACCAAATCTAATGTAGTCATCCATAATAACCATGCCATAACTTTTACCTCCAAGACTTTGAGTTCTAGTTGGTCCAAACAGATCAAGATGCAACAACTCCAATGGTTTCTTAGTTGAGACATCTTCCTTGGGTTTAAAAGAGGTTCTTGTTTGTTTACCCATTTGACAAGCATCACAAGTGATGTTCTTTTTATCAAATTTAATTTAGGAAGACCTCTTACTAAGCCCCTTTTAACAAGCTTAAAGATTTGAAACATGCTAGCACGTCCTAATCTCTTATACCACATCCATTTTTCAGATTTCATCGAAGAGAAACAAGTTACATTTGAACTTTAAGATCATCTAGTGTGAGACCATAAACATTGTCACTTCCTTTTGCGACAAATAAAACAGCCCCTGTTTTCTCATTTATGACCCTACAATCTAGTTTTCTAAAGGTTACAGCATATCCAAGGTCACACAATTGACTTATACTCAATAGATTATGCTTTAATCCATCCACCAAAAAGACACTATCAATGCAAATAGAAAAATCTTTGCCAACCTTACCAATGGCAATTATTTTACCTTTACCATTATCTCCGAAAGTGACAAATCCTCCACCATACTTGTTGAGTTTAATGAAGAAAGTATCCTTTCCGGTCATATGCCTTGAACATCCACTATCAAGATACCTTATGTCCAATTTCTTCTTGGATGTAAGGCAAACCAGCATGTTCTTCAACTAACTTTAGGTATCCAAATCCATTTGGATCTTTTGATGTGAATTCTTATTGGTTGGCCAAGAGCATTAAAATCATGAACAACTTTATACAATTTACTATCATTACCAAAAGACCTTAGAAAGATGAAGTAATGTTGAGGATCATGACCTTTTCTATTGCACTTGTAGCAATAGTTCTTGCTCACTGATTTTTAAGGTTTGCTGAAAATTTTTAGTTTGAAAATCTTGGAAGAGGAAGCTTCAGATTTTTTAACATTTTGTTTGAAAATAGCCTTACTTTCTTCTTTGAATCCAAGTCCAGATTTTTCACCACCAAATCTTTGACAAGCAAGTAATTTATCAAGATTTTGGGAATCTTGAACAAATTTTGCTAAGTCTTCATTCAGGTTTTTAATTTGTTCATTCAGCTTTTTATTTTCAACAATCAAATCAGTGGAGGCAGTGACCATATGCTTGAGTTTGAATTTGTTTAATTCAGCTCTTAAAACACTGTTTTCTTCTTTTAAAGAATTTTCATCACAAGCTTCGGTTGCCTTAACCATTTCCAATAGAAAATTATTTTCAGCTCTCAATGCCTCATTATCTTTCTTGCATTTAACATACTTATCTAAGAGTTTTTTAGAATTCACAGTAATGTCTTTGATAATGTAGTACAATTCATAAATAGATAGGTCAGAGAGATCTACCTCATCTTCATCATCGTGATTAGCCATCAAGCATAGTTGAGCCTCTTGATTTGAGTCTTCAAAATTGGTGTTATTCTCCAAGTCTTCCCATGTTGCCATCATCACTTTCTTTTTGTCCTTCTTTGATTTTTTGCCTTTCTTTAACTGAGGACAATCTGACTTGAAGTGACCCGGTTCTTTGCAGTAGTGGCATGTGAACTTGACTTGATCCTTCTTGAAGTCCTTGGATGAAGAACTTTCTTTGCCTTTCTTTTTGAATCTCAGTAATCTTCTTATTTTTCTTGCAAAGAACACCATTTCTTCATCTGAGAAAATGTCACCCGATTCCACTTCTTTGGCTATCATTCTTGATTTTAGTGCTACACTTTTCTTTTTGTCATCTTTATCTTGAGACATGTGGTGGTCTCATAGGCCAGCAGCTTGTCTCTTAGCTCATCATATGTGATTTTGATCAAATCATTTTTTTTAGAGATGGCTGTGCTTTTTACTTTCCACATCTTAGTAAGACTCCTCAAGTCTTCCTTACCAAGGTTTCTTCGGAATAGCTCTTCCCCATGGCATCCAGATTGTTGATGATTATTGAGAACCTTTCGAACATTTGATCAATGCTCTCTTCCTCCTTCATGTTGAACATTTCATACTCCTTCATCAGCATATCAATTCTGGTCTCCCTCACTTGTTTGGTGCCTTCATGGTTGAGTCTGAGCTTATCCCATATTTCTTTAGCTGTCTTGCACTTTGACACTTTTCTGTATTCTTCAAAACTTATTGCGCAGTGCATCAGGTTGATTGCCTTTGAATTGAGTTCAACCTTCTTCTTTTCTTCCTCTGTCCACTCATTGTCTTCTTTTTTCACAACTTCTCCATCAGCGTTTTGCTTAGTTGGGACGTCTGGTCCATTGAGAATAATCTTCCAAATGTTGTAATCAATTGACTTCAAAAAGATTCTCATTGTCTCTTTCTAGTAAGAGTAGTTGCTGCCATTGAAGTAGTGAGGTCTATTATTCGACTGCACTTCAGTGAGTGTAAATGCCATGATATTTGGACCCATATTGTTGGCCATGGATCTTTACTCGAATCTGTGAAGCTTGACTCCTTGAGACCTTGCTCCTGATACCAATTGATGGAACTGATGGAACTTGAGAAGGGGGGTTGAATCAAGTTTTCTCAAAAATAACTTTTCAAGCTCTATTTTCGTGGAAGCTAAGAATGTAGGAGATTTTTTTGTTTTGTCTCATGTGCAGAACAAAAACATAGAAGGGAAGAAGAAAAAGAGGGCAGCATGTATCCTGATTCGGATTCTAAGTGCCATGAATCCTATGTCCAGTCTCCACCACAACCATGATGGAATTTTCACTATAATCCACTGATTACAATCACCAATACAATTGAATTACAACCTAATTCAAATAGTATCTACCACTAAGCTTTCTTCACCAAAACTCAGTTACCCAAAGTGCTGTCCCAACTTGGAAGGGAAATCTTCACAGATTCAAACTCACTAAGTGTTAACCCAACTTGGCAAGGGGAACTAATCCTAGTTGAACAACTCAATTACACAAAATTTCAGTGGCTCTTTCATGCATCTTTTGCCTTTTCTCTCATGGCTTTTTCACTCACATTTTTAGCCTTTTTCTCAATACAAAAGATGACTCAAGATAGCCATAACAAAAATCAGAAATGAACCTCGAGTAGAAGAAAAGAATTCAACTCAATAGTTGAGATGATGCTCTTGAATGTGCTATCTTTTTCTTGCTTTCAAATGTTAGAGTGAGACATCTCTTATAGAATCAGCTTGCCCTTCAAATTTCAACGTTGTCTCTTCTAATTCCTTTCTTGATTCTGCCCGTTGAAATTGTCTCCATTGGCATGCAATGCTTTTTTTTCATTCTTCTCCACTAACTCTGCTTGTTTGAGGAGCTGCTCCACAAACTCTGATGTCCTTAGATCTGCTGTCTTCCTTAGCATGCACAACATTTCTATTTTCATGCATTACCAACTGCTGCCTATATCTCCGTGTTTTTGTTTTGCTCTTCCAAACTTTACTAGTGATCTTCTGCATTTTGATTTGCTGATGTTCTTTGTGTAGTGAAATTGTCCTTGTGTCTTGTTGCTTTGCTAGAGCCACAGCTGTACTTGTTGTATCGTTAATCCCTTTTTGTTCCAGCTATCCTCCTCTCTCCATGATGAAGACAACCCATTTTTCCATTTTGCAAATGCAAAGCCTTCTATTTTTGCTGAACAGTGCTTGTTAAAGGAATTGGACTTATGCATTGATTTGAAGTATTGAAGGAATACTCAAGCAATATGTTGGGCTGAGAATTGAATAATGGGCCTGCACCACTAATACACATATTAGACAAGCTTAGACTTTTAACCTATTAAATGTTTGTCATCATAATTTGTTTATCAAAATCAATCTTAGCTCAACACATGGAAACATGATTCAGCAGAATATGAAGACACTCCGAATGTACAATATTTAATTTGAAATATAAAAGTAAAATGGTGGAATAAATTTGACCTTAACCTAATCAGTAAAAGGATCATTGATAACTGGATGACCATATCTCAAAAAAGATCAACCCCGAGTCATAGTTTAGGGTTTGATAAAATATCATACGAAAAAGAGACTCATTTCTTTAGCACACAAAAAATAGATTATGGTTGTTCTTGCAGCAGCTACCTCAGAAGAAGAAATTCATAATTCTTTAAAAGCAACAAAAGCAGTCTCAGCAGATGAAGATGAAGAAGTTCAGTTCAGCTTAAGACTATACATATTAGATACCAAGACCCATTTAAAAACTAAGAAAAAAAGAATCCCAAATAAAAAAAACCAGACACATGTTTGATAATAAAAAATGTGTCAAAGAAGCTCTAAAATCAACAAAAACATCACATGCAGAACACAACAAATGCTTCCAGTGAAATACCAATAGAATGTCAGAAAAATTATAAAACCAGCTACCAGATTTTCAAAAACTATGACAGAAGACATTAAATCCCGGACAGAGCCCTTGAATCAACCCATAGAAAGAGCAAGCAGATTTGCAAAAATCAGAGATAAATTTGTAAAATAATAAAGGAGATAGTATGTTATAAATAGGGAGAGTAGTTGTTAAGGCATCCTCTTTTACACACAATTTCTTAAACTTTGTAATATCTATAATTCTTTCGTTGCATTCTTTATGTTTTTAACAATCATCTTTGTATTTTTTCTAAATTTCTGAATTCCAATAAGTCCATATTCAATTTATATCATGAATATTGTTAGCTTATGTATTATCCAAAGTTCTGAAAATTGGACCGGTCATCAAACCACTCTAGTCACTGGTTTACTAATTTATTGGTCTAACCAGTCTAACCAAAAAATCATTTTATAATAAAAAATAATAAATAAATTATAAATAAACACTGTAAAACAGAATTATAGTTTAATATAAACCTTAAAATATCTTTCAAATTTAAATCATTATATGAAATGTCATCAACCAAATCTTATGATCTTTCTTCATAGACAAGTCACTTACAACCTAGAAAATTATAGTACTATTCTTAACTGACTCAACAAACTGAAGAATCTCGGACTCAACCTTTTCGACTGAATTAGCTTTCACTACTACAGCATATAATGCAGAGGCATATTTTCCAGAGCCACCAAACGTAACCATGCTTGATTTTCTTGATAGTTCCCAAGTCAATGATAGGGAACTTGCCATACTTGAGTCTAATGTTTTAAGTCACAACAAAATCATACGAAATAAATTCAAGTGCCTTGAAAAATGTTTAAATAGAATTCTACTTAGAATGAGACTAAATCAAGACATATGGAATTAAATCTCACATCAACAAAGGGCCCTGCTGATACTGTGAGTAAGCCAGATGCCTTCCAGCGATCCCCAATAAGTTGGGTCACTTCTTGTGATGTTCGTGCCCTTAAATGCTGACCATTCATCCACCTGAATAGAAGACAAGGAATAAATTTAGGAACCCTAAATAGATATTCATTATATACTTTTAGCAACAATGCTTTTAGGAGTAAGAAATATATAACTCAAAATTCCCAATATGAATAAACTAACTAATAATGCATTCAACAACTATATGCATGTAAGACATCATGTATAACAGGAACTTGACAATTAGAATGTAAAATTACTAAATTAGCAACCACAAGTTTTCATACCATTCAGCAAACAAAACCAAGAATCAAGAAACAAAAATTAGCAAAAATGGATTTCAATAAACACCAGACCACACTAAACAGAACCAACAATCAAGAACAATCAGCATTCAGCAATAAACCTTACAAAAGAGCAACCAGTAATCACACTAAACCTGAAATCAATAAAGCTAAACAAAAATTTCAATAATGATTTGATTCTGATTTTTAGCAATAGCAAGAAAATTTCAACAGAAATTTAAGAAATTAAAAAAAAACTAAAAAAGAGCAACAACACTAAATTAGTTATTTGATTTAAAAATATCCATACACAATTTCACATTCAGAAATCAATAAACAGATCATAAAAAGAAGAAGAAGAAGAACCAAAGAAGTGAAAGCAGGGCCACTAACCTTCGACGGAGAGACAGACGGTGAGCAGCAAGAAACAACTCGACGGCAAGCTGCTCCAAGCCTCGAATAGAGAAGTCAGGGAGGATGGGGATGACATGTCGAGCTACAAGAGATGGTCTGGGTTTGGGACACGGGGAATGAGGAAAAAGTGGAGGCGCTGACAACGTGGATGGTGGCGGCACTGCGGCAGAACCGTTAAGAAAGAATTAGGGTTTTGATTTGGTACCAATTTGAACTTTGCTTCAATCAAGGGGGTGAGAGAATTCAGTTTCAAGAATGAAGGGGCGCACGGGTTGGATTTTCTTTTTCCTTTTAAAAGAAACTCAAAACGGCGTTGTTTATCTAGAACCGGCCAGTTACTAGTCCGGTTCAATCGGCCAAGTCGCAACCGGTTCAATAATTTCTGAGCGATTTACAAATGGATGGTTATAATTAAGCAGTGAACCAAATCGTTTTATCGTCAGTTCTCAGTTGGACCGATTCGACCGACTGGTGCGGTTCGATTTTCAAAACATTGGTATTATCATCGAGTTAATAGTCAAAATCGTCCCTGAAAGATACCTCGATCTCCATTTTGGTCCCTGAAAGATAAAATTAATCAAAAGCGTCCCCGAAATATACCAATCTTGGTGGAGTTTGTCCTTCTGTCATCTCAGTTGCTGAGGTGTGTAATGTTTGCTGAGCTGGAACGTTAAGTTACAGCGTGGCACACACTAAAATGACGTAGCATCAATCCCCCAACCCCAAAACCATGGAACGACGTCATTTGTGGTCCACAGTGAGATTTTCAAATGTTTCTCCCCATCACCTCCTCTCATAACAACCCTCTTCAACTTTCGCTCCAAAACCCCTCGTCTCCTCTCTACTCTGTGACTCTCTGCCCTGAGACACTTGTCTATGATCAAAACCTCCTTGTTTACTTGATGATCTTTGTGCGCATCAACATTTGTGGAGGAGTTGGCACTACTAGAGTAGAAAGTTGGAGGAGCTCACGGAGAACTTACACGATTGGAGGAAGGAACAGTAATTGCCATAGGTAAAGATTTAATTTTTTTGTCAGTTTTTGTTAATTTTGCAGTGTTGGTGTGTGTCGCTTTATGTTGACGTAGTTGTAAGAACCATTTAGTTAGACTAGAGTTTAGCTGACTATGAATATGTTGTTTGTTATGTGTTTACATGCAATTGTTACTCTGAGGTTGTTTTATATTTTATTGTTGATTAACGTTATTTGATTTTTGCTTTTGTAGATTGAGGGTCCTCCTATGACATTTTTGTTTAGAAAGGGCACATGGAGCTCACACTTGGCAGAGTCCAGTGAAGATATATGTAGTTGGTGTTACCCTCCTTACTATTGTGCCAAAGCTGAATTCCTAAGGTAACATTGTCAGCTAACATAAATCCTCAAAAGTGCATGTTGTTGAGTTTTTTCCATGTTGGTCCCTTGAAGCTCTAGCCAAAGTTTGAGATAGGTTAAAGACGAAGCATGTTTAGTGTCTATTAGGCATCTTTGGTTTGTCTTTCATTCCGAGCAATCTCCCAGGTAATGAATCATGGTAATAGCAATGATATGAATTCTATTATTCCTATTTTGATCCTGTATAGAAGTTTGATACTAAGTGCCTTCTATAACTTTGGACCAGAGAATTAGCATTTCTAGCTTCATTGTATGGTTTAGTGATAAACATCAACCCCCCAGCCTTCTTTTTTTCTTTTCCTTTTTTTCATTGGTCTGAGATTAATCTTATATTCTGTATTTGCAATGTCCTTATGATATAATTAGCATGGCAATTTACATAGACTAGCTTTTCAGACATTTATGCAGCCATCACTATTTTATGGGGTAACCCAAGGAAGAAGTTGCACGAGAAACAACTTTTTCAATTTTGTTTTCTCTTTTGCTACATTTAAGAGTCTCAAATGTATCAGCATATTCAATAATAATACAGTTTTCCTTTGTATTGAACCAGTTTTGATCAAGTCATATATATCTATTGTGAGACATAAATCTTTGGCTTTGTACTCTTATTAAGAGCAGCTTTTATCAAATTATACAACTTTAATTTAAAGAAGACACAATCATATTGTGCAAAGAAGAAACAAGTGAATGCTGAGAAACAAGCTAGGCAAATGCAACTGCAGTTTGCACTTGTTAAAAGCCTACTCCCCTTACAAATAAAACAAATACCAACAATGATGTTCAATCCTTTTCTCTACCTCCTCCACTAGTCCAGCCACAACCTGAGGTGACAATCAGCCAACCAAAAGGCTCCTCACCAATACAAGATACCCAACTGCAAAGAAAGGAAGGCCACCCAAATTGCATGTCATTAAACGCAAGATAAGATTATTGAATGCCTCCATCAAATCACCTGTGGCCATATCTAATGAAACGCTGAAAAGAACAAGTTCCGTAACTGCTAAGAAGATGCAAAGCTTCATGACATTTGTGCTAACTCCAGGTTTCAAGCATTCAAGAAAGAAAGATTAAGAATTTTAATTAGGAAATGTGTTTTGTAGTTGTTATTAGCTTTTTGGGAACATGGCTGTGTAAACAATTTAGTTGTGTTATAAGGATATTTTAATTAGGCTTATTATGTTGTTTTGTTTAGGTGAACAATGCTATGGAACCTTTGTTTTGATTTGTTCTGTGAAGTTGTAGATCCTTGATTACCTATGTGGTATATCTATTAAGATAATATGATATGATTATGATGTTTGTTATGAATTATAACAATGACTATGTCTATTGTGATGTATACAGCTTTTTGATAAATTTATATTTGTTTTACAAACATCATCATATTATATTTTCAATGAAACCCATCATGCTCAAAAGACAAGTTTATGTTGACTTAAACACAATCAAGCTGGAACACCTAATTTCATTTATAAGTCACATCATTATTACATATCAACTAATTTAATCTCAAAGCTCTAACAACACCCCTAAAGCACAACAACATAATACTCCATTTGTAGTTTTACTTAGAGATATGTGAACAAAAGTGATTAACAAATGACAGTAACCATAATCATTGCAATTGACATGTACATTATTAGCATCTTCATTGCTCTAACTTCACCATCTAAGCTACCCACTCTCCATGACATATTCAATCTCCATTCATCATAGTTACCATCAACTTCTACATCAGTTTCTGCCCCTGCTTCATACCCATCATCATCAACCCCACCTAAAGAACTTGCAGTGGCTTCCCTTCTGATTATTTTCAGAAAAAATATCAATTTCAACTACTACCCAACAAAATAGACATAGGAAAATAAAAAACAAAATTAATTTACCCTAAATCACCGAGTATCTTGCGCAAGTGTGGAACAACCTATCTGGATTCTCTCTTGTACCAAATTTCTTGAACCCGCAAAAGCATGTCTGGTCCTTAATCTTCCTCCTCCGTCGCATAGAATAGTTGGAACCATGGCTACCAAGAGACTGAAATGCTAAGTCACCGCCGTGACTTTCATCATGACAGCGACTGAACAAACATACAAAGTCATCTACCAGGAGAATCACACACATTTATACTTCAGATTGGGATTAGGGTTGTAACATTGGGACTAATTTGAGCTAAATAAACAAACTTATTTGCTCAGCATTAACGTTAGCCAAGCTAGAGTGTGCCATGCTGTAACTTAACGTTCTACCTCAGCAAACGTTACACACCTCAACAACTGAGACGACAGAAAGACGAACTCCACTAACGTCAGTATCTTTCGAGGACCCTTTTGATTAATTTTATCTTTCAGGGACCAAAATAAAAATTGGAATATCTTTGATGAACGATTTTGACTATTAACTCTATTATCATCATTAATCTATTAGATATTACTCTATTATTAATATTACTTTTTCTTAACAAGTGGGTCATTTAATCGAATGAAACATATTTTTAAAAATCATTGGTTACCCTCTTTTCAAAAATCATTTTCTCAAACACATGCTTATTATGTTGCAAATTTTTGTGGTGTCACGTTATCTTAATAAAGAAATTATTTGACTACTAACTACTTTTGTCAACTTTTTAATGTTTTTTACGTCCTCTTTATTATTGGTTTTATCTTTCGAATTATTCCTATTTTCTTTGAATCTTTTCCTTTCTGTTTACTTTAAAAATGCTAAAAATAATCAAGTTTTGATTGTGACTATCATCGACCTGCTGTTCATGCCTTCAGGGCTTCACCACTTCCACAAATTCGCCATTACTACTTGCATGTCCAAGACGCCAAGTCATGATCCATTATTTCAACGATCATTATTTCTAATGAACCATACGATGCACACATTCCTTTTAGATGGCTTGTTTTTTATGAAGTACTGACCGTGACACTAATATAGAATACGACCTAGAATAGTAGAACATGTAGATACACAAATTTTAGTTTTTTATAAAGCATATGCACATGCTATATATATGAAATATTTTGTAGACAGATTGTAATAATATTTAATATTTTATTGATATTAAAATATAAATTGATATTTTAATTATTTTTTGTATTTTTAATTATATAATGATACTTGATAATATTTAAATATATTTAAAGAAGTATTCTTTGTATTTTTTTTATCAACACATAGTTAAATATAAAAAATATATGTATTAAATGAATACTGTATCTAAAATATGTTTGACATATAGATTCGACAACTCAATTAAATGTTGTCCGTGTTTCATTTTTTTTAAGAAGGGAGAGAGGGGTTTTGTTTGTGTGTTTTGAGGCCTTTGGATAGGATATTGTTGGCTTTGTGGGATGGTTCAGTTCCCATTGTTGAATATGATTAGTGTTGCTTAATTATGAATTCTTTGCAAGTATAATTTTTTCGAGCCTAGTTTGCAATATGGCTTTAGAATGCCATTTTAACATATCATTAAGCAAAATAATGGTAACTAAAATTTGGGGGTTCTCGAATTAGAACCGGCTCCGTAGGTAAAAACTCAACAAAATGAGGCGTTCAAAGGTTTTTTTAACTAAGTTTTTAACTAAGTTATCATGCGATTTTTTTAACTAAGCTTTTAATTAAGTTATCACGCGCTTTTTTTTCTTTGGTACGTACGTGCATATATATATATATATATATACACGCAAATTTTGTACTGTTGTTTTTTTTTTCTTCTTTTTACTGTCACTTCTTTTTTTTTTCATTTTTTGTTATTATTGTCGTCTTTTTTTTTTGCTCTTTGTTTAATATCATTGTCATTGTTATCATCACTACAGTCGCCGTTGTCTTCTTATTATTGTTTAATTTTTTTTTTTCTTTTTCATCCTCCTTTATTCCATCTTATTCACTCAACTATATTGATATATTAGCTACTGATTATTTTAATCACAACTTATCTTAATTGTTGATTATCATTTTTTACTTTTAAATTTATTTTGTGATTATATTTAAAAAAAAATTTAAATCTCATAAAACAAAATAAGCTATAGTCACAGTCTTGTGAGGTGACCATAGACAAGGCTATATGGTCACGGTTTTAAGGTGGAGTAATCATAGGCATAGAGGCTATAGTCACAGCGAAAAATCGTGACCATAGATAGAGTTATGGTCACGGTTTTAAGGAGATGTGACTATAGAAGCTATGGTCATGGTTTTAAGTGGGGTGACCATATGGTCACGGCAAAAATCGTGACCATAAATAAGACTATGGTCACAATTTTAAGGAGGGGTGACCATAGAGACTATGGTCACGGTGAAAAAACGTAGCCTAAAGTGTCATAATTTAAAAATCGAAACCGTGACCATAGAAACCGTGACCATAGATAAAAAAAACTGTGACCATAGACCTATGGCCATGAGAGAATAGGCCACGGTAAAAAATCGTGACCATAAATCGTAGTCTATATCTTCTCTTTCTCTTATATATGTTCAGATAATTAGAACACATAAATTTTAGTGTATAATACAAAAATTTTTGAAAGACCACATACGCAAAACATTGATACCTAATCAATAAAATACGCATAATACAGAAATTTTGGTACACAACACAAATTTTAGTGTATAACACAAAAATTTTGGTGTAACAAAATTTTTTAAAGGATTGCATGCTCAATACATTGATATTCAACTAACAAAATATGTACAACACATAAATTTTGGTTTAGTGTATAATATAAAAATTTTGATACACAAAATACAAATTTTTAAAAAATTACATACTCAAAACATTAACTCATCCTAACTCATCTAATCAACAAATATATTTGCAACAAAAAATTCGATACTATGTGTAAAGTTTCTAAGCTATATCAATAATTTGTGTTATGTACAAAATTTTATATATTATATCAATAAACTTCTCTACTTTTCAATAAAAACTTTTGTGTTGAAAAAGTGTGCAAATAGAGAAATGATGCACATTTATGTCTTCTTTTTTTTTTGTTGACTTGTGTCTATGACTTAATTATAAAAATATTTGTACATAAAGCATAACCGTTTAATTTTCTATGTATTAATAAATTTTATACAAACAATCAATTATGTATTGATATGATGAGAAAAAAAGAAAAAGAAAATACGAAAACGACGTTCTTTAATTTTTTGGCCAAGAAAAAAAGAAAAGCAAAAGTATTTTGATCTCTTGGTATCGCTGTCACTCCATCTGCTCCTCATGCAGCAGAGAGAGAAGGAAGATGAAATTACAACCCTCACCTCATGGAAGGTAGAGCTAGAGAGTTGAGTTAAGTAGTTACTAGTTAGGGTTAAGGTGTGGCTGAATAATGTTAGAGCGTAATTAAGTGAATAGAATTAGGATTGAGCGGGTTATGTGCGAAAGAATTATGGGCTAATGGCAAATGGGTCCTGCCATTTTCAATGAGTTTAATTTAAGCATAATGGAATTAATAAGCTTAATGTATTTTTAATTAAGAAATATTTGTTATATATAAAATTAATGGTTATTAGATAAACCAAAAATTATTAGTCGCCCACAAAACATAAAAAAATTATAAAAATGTTTACAAACAATTTTTTTTATATTTATATTTGTGTTTTATGTGTTTATTTATGATTTAATATATTAATTTATAATAATTCAGTTATTCTAATTGAATAATCATGGGTGTATTCATCAGTTGAATTTTCAAACTGTCGGTCTTTGTTTTTCAGAACCTGATTAATGGAGATTAACATATCCTAGACTATTATTACATGTGTCCAAATAAAAATGGAGCGTTTAAATTCTTATGCGGTGAAAATAAAAAATAATATATATACATAAAAAATTAATTATTAAATTAGTTATTTTATATTTATATATAAACATATATATTATTTAATCTATTTTTTGTATATAGGTAGCATGGTTGGATAAAAATTACATATTTAATAAGATTTCTTAGAAATAATAGAAGTCAGTTTATTGATTGAAGATGCACTTGCTACTAATAGCTAGTATTCTTAATTTATCATTGGATAAAATGGAGGGGGAGAAAAAAAAAAGAAAGGAAAAAATGTTCTTCACTATAATTGTTTCTCCGCATTTATAAATGGCTTAGAGTCCGTACGTGAATTATTATTCCAATTCACCACACCCGCACATTATATTGGTTAATTTCTCTGCACTTTTCATATATTTTTAATCCAAAATGGAGGTTGGAAGTGTGCTCCAGTTTCTTGAGGACAAGACCATTTTAGTGATTGGAGCCACAGGCTTTCTAGCCAAAAGTGTGTTTCCTTTCACTCTCTTTCTCTCAATTCATAAATAAATTATTTTTTTTTTCTTGTATACTGAACATGTGTTGAATTGGTTTATGGTTTCAGTTTTTCTCGAGAAGGTATTAAGGGTTCAACCAAATATTAAGAAGGTTTTTCTTCTCCTAAGAGCCAGAGACGCCGAATCTGCTGCTCATCGCTTGCATAATGAGGTAAACGAACAATTCAACATATGTAACTTTGTGAATTCTAATATGAATTTATTTAGGAAAAAACTCAGGTGCCGTAAACTTAACGTGAAGTTGATACTTGAAAGTTCTTAGATGATTTGACTGATTTGGCTAAATTTTCATTTAACGACTCTCAGATATCAACTTCACGTGAAATCGACTTCATCTGAGTTTTCATCATTTATTTATAATAATTATAGTGATTATTCAAATATTGTTTTGAATACTATAGTTACCACAGTCATTATAAGATAGAGATACTAAAATGCATTATATAACTTTCGCTTTATTATATGTGCAAGTTACTGTTGGTTTAATTTCTGCTTTTTCTTTTTTAGTTGGGACTGGGGACATCATGTACTTCTTATAATTTTTTTTAATGCTATATTATTAAATGTCTTTATTTAAATATTAGTTTTATCTTTATTTTAAACTTGTATTCATTTAAAAAATTATAGAAAATTAATTTTTAGTTAGTCAATATTAATTAACTAACTTTAGTATTTAGATTTATAATTTAGAATTAAAGGTTGAAAGTTTATAATTTAGGATCTAAAGTTAAAGATAAATAATATAATTTAAAAAAAATTTGTTTGGTGTTGTCTGAAAAAATAATTATTTGACATTTTTATTTATTGATATATTTTTTAATTAATTTTAAATAAAGTAAAACATAATCCAAAAATCTAATTGATTTAGATATGATGATTCATTTGAATAAATTAAAAATTAACTACGAAGTAACTATTGAATTTATATTTCGATGAATATATGAACAATTATTTACCATTATATATATAGAGAGAGACACAAACTAATCTTATTATATACATGCTAAATATTTGTTTACTTTATGGTTGCAGATCTTAGGAAAGGACTTGTTTAATTTGCTAAAAGAAAAGATGGGTACAAATTTTGAGCCCTTTATATCAGAAAAATTGACACCGGTTCCTGGGGACATTTCTCGTGAGGAGTTGGGTTTGAAGAATGATTTGATCCTAAAGGAAGAGATTTGCAATCAAGTAGATGTTATTGTTAATGCAGCTGCAACCACTAGGTTTGACGAAAGGTATATTTACACCAGATAATATTATGGATAAATTTTATTTTATTTTTTTAATATTTAAAATATTGTATTTTTGTCTCAAATGTCTTATTTTATTATATTTTAATTTTTTGATTAAAATTAATTTATCCAATCATTTCGTTAGATTATAAACGAACTGCATTAATTGGGATAATTCTCTTAAGAATGCAGATATGACATCGCGTTAGACCAAAATGTCTTCGGAGTGAAGCAGATCATAAACTTTGCCAAAAAATGTAGCAAACTGAAAGTGCTGGTCCACCTGTCAACAGGTTAATGTATACTTAATTAAATTGTTTAATACATTTGATAAGTTAAAATATATTGAAAAGAGTGGTAAGTAAGCACAATCCTCTTTAGAAAATGACATGTTATATGCATTTAAAAAAAAAGGAATACAGCACTTTAAAAAATATGCTATTATAGGTACAAAATAGATAAATCAATAGGTTTTGGGTTTTTAATTTTTATAATCTTAAAAAAAGTTAATATAATTAATAAGTTATTTTTTTAAATTTGAACCATTGACAATAAAATATAATAAACAAAAAACTATAATATGTATAATTAATAAAAGTTTCAACAATTTTTTTAATTTTAATATATTTTTTTATTATTTTCATCTCATCAGCTTATGTATGCGGTGAGAAAGGCGGACTCATATTAGAGAGCCCATATAACTTCAAAGATGTGCCTGGATTAGACATTGATGCTGAAAAGAGATTGGTGTGTGGCAAATTGGATGAGCTACAGAAGCAAGGGGCCACACAGAAACAAATCACAATAGCTATGAAGGACCTTGGTATTAGCAGGTTAGTCAAATCGAGTCATTCTTAAGTGCTTTTAAAGTAAGGGCTTAGCTAGTTAATTTATACGTTAAGAATTAAGATGGGTACTAATAGAATTTTTAAAATTTGTATTAATAAATACATAAAAAATATATTAAACATTTAATTTTACATTTTTTTATAAGAATTTTTGATGAAGCGGCAAAAGATGCAGAATTTTTCAAGGTTCGGAAAATCAGACTGGTAATCAAACCATTCTAGCTATTGGTTACAGATTCAATCGGTCTAACCAGTGGTTTAATCGAAAAAATCGTTTTAAAATAAAATAATAAATAAATTATAAACAAACATCCTAAAATATAATTATAGTATAATATAAATAGTTTTCAAATTTAAAAAACTACATTAAATGTCATCAATCAAATTCATATAATCTTATTAATATACAAACTCAAGTTAAATAGTATAAAAAAATTTCAAATATTGAATGTCAACATAAAGATTTATCAATCATTAAAACCTCAAGATGTTCTTGTGAATTTTTATTTTTTTGGGATAATTATTTAAACATATTATATAATTATGATTGTGATTTTAACTATTGTGCTAAAGAAACCTTCAAGTAACAAGGATATGTTGATGGTGGTGGTGTCTTCTGAGGCATCAATGTCTCCTCATCCAGCCCCTCCAAGTTCTTCAGCTAAAGCCCTAACAAAAGGAATGGTACCAGAAAATGAGGTAGTTAATGAATAATCAAATGAGAAGCTTTTTGTTATTGCAAGTGAAGATGAATAGGCCAATGCACAAGTTTGAATGTAGCACCTTAACAGAACTTAACAACAACAAAAGTTAAATACAGCAACAAATAATCACTCTAAACCCTGAAATCAATAGCTATTTCAATAAAAATTCAGAAACATCATACTTAAAAATTAAAAAACGGCAACATCAGCATAACAAATCCATTTTAATCAACAATTTCAACAACACAAAATCAATGATTTAATTAATTTTAGATTCAGAAAGCACAAATCAGAGTATCAGACATTCAAAACACTAAACCTTCATCCAGCAATTACAAATAAAGCCAGCAAAACCAGCACAACCAGCAACTACAAATCAAAGCCATCAGCAAATTTGAACAAAAAAATTAGGAGCCATCAGCAAAACTAGCAATTAGAAAACAAAGCCAGCAATTACAAAACACTAAACAAAGCCAGCAATTACAAAACACAATAAAAAAATATGAAATTAAAAACAGCCCCACAACCCAATGAAAAATAACAAGTTAGGAGCCATCAGCAATTAAAAACAGGAGCCATAACACAATGATTAACCACGTTCTTAACCTAAAGCAGGAGCCATCAGCAATTAAAAACAGGAGCCAAGACCCAAGAAGAGTAAGTTTTTAGCATTAACAAAACAGCAAAACAAAATAAGTTTTCAGCATTAATAAAACAGCAACACAGAGTAAGTTTTCAGCAAAACAGAGTAAGTTTTCTTAACCTAAATTACTCATAAACAAAATTCAACTCCACCTGAATTGTTAATTTAACCTTGGTCTTATGGAATCATAAATAGGAATATATTACATTGCTCTTTCTTCTAAAATTCAAGCAACAACACATGATTTCACAGTTTAAAACCTTATTCACCAGCTTCTCTTCTAATTCATCTAGAATATGTGCAAATGCACTTTACAGTATCCAAATATCCAAATACAACAATTCAGAAGATCTTTACTATTAATGAAAAGAAGGGAGGGGTTAATAAAGATAGTTGCCACAACTATCCCAATTTACACGTTAAACTGTTTTAGATTTTCCGACACAATGATTGAAGAGTTGTAGAGGAAAATCATGGAGTTTGATGGAGACAACAGGGCGAGGAGAGAAAGCAAAGGTAGATAAGATAGGACATAGTTTGCAGAAACAAGAAGATAGGAAGAATAAACTTTAAAGATTTAAAGACTTTCGACCTAGCTATGCTAGCTAAGCAAGGTTGAAAATTATTAACAAATAATCTTAATTTTTTATAGATGTTCATCTTTTCTAAAAATAAAACAAAGATAGAACCGATCATAAGCTTGAAGAAGTCTATTGGATGGTAGAAAAGTACTAGAAAAAGAAGTAAAATAGAGAATGGGCAATGGAAGATTAATCAACATTTATGAGAACTCATTGTTTGAATTATTCAACTCAATCTCAATTCATCAATAAAACATCTCTCAATCATATTTAAGATGGATAAATCAATTACTCAACAACAACAGACAATGCCCAGCAAAAATGTGAGTACTTTTGTGAAAAACTCTCCACGGTTGCCTTTTTGAGTCGTAGATGAAAGTTGTTCCAGATGTTCAAATTTAAAAGAAATAATTACCCACTGATAATACAAAAATACATAGTTATTATAATTTTTATTAACAACTTGTTATTTAATTAATAGATAAATATAAACATTATAATTTACTCCCATCGCACGAGTAAATCCTCATAATAGTTCCTGAAATTCGCGTGAATACTCAATGTAGTCCTTAAGATTCCGATTTTTCCATTGTAGTCCTCCAGATAGAGCTCCGAGTATTCATAGTGGTCCCTGGACATATTTCTGGTGATGAGTCATCACCGGAGCGCTTACATGGCGATGTTTTGCCACGCTAGAGGGCTCCAACGGCTAGCTGAGTTGGCTCATTTCAATTTATCCTCACGTTGGTCCCTCCCACTATATTTAACCATAAATCCCCAAATTTTCATAAAGTTTATTTCTTCTTCTTATTCATCGCTCTCTTCTCATTCTTTCGTCGAGCTCTTGCTCGTGTCGATGATGGGTGGTGGTAGCACTGCAGGTGAAAGCTCTATTCGTTTCCCTTCTAAGTGGAACCAGGCGAGAACGCCAAGCAAGAGCAGAATAGAATAACCAAGTTGCAAGGCCGAGAACTTCAGGCCAAGTAGAGCAACTGTGCCGGACCAAATAGCTACATGAACTAAATGTACCTTAATTTGGTTCAAGACCGAGAACTTCAGACCAGTCATATCCAAAACCTTTACACATGTGGTAATAGGTTATCCATGTTTCTTTGATGAAGAAAGCTACAGACAAATATGGATAAAAATTCAAAATAACCAAGTAAAAATTCATAGCTATTTATCAACAAGGTTTTGCTAAGTATATAAAGAGAATTTCTAAACAACATAACAATTGGTTTAAGTATGTCTTACCATTTTATGAACCTTGGAAGCATTTCACTTCCTTGCTTTCAAAAATCGTACTAAGGTTTCAATCACATATCCTTGATGAATATTCTGCATATCACCCAGGATTAAATTCCAAAAGGGGAACATTTAGGTGTACTTTATGAAATTTGCATCCATCCAGAAAAAGAAAAAAATATTAATACAACTATGAATAAATAAATTCTTCAAGCAAATTAATGAATAGTGTTAAAGATATACAGTGCTATATTGATTGAAACTTCAAAATTTAAAAATAAGATTTCAATTTATTCTATTCATATTAAATCAGTACAAATTATAAATTCTACCAAAAAACATGCAAGAGAATAACAACACTAGTTAGTTAAAAACATGAATGAAACATTTAAAATTACTTTAACCATCATGACTCTAAATGACCATACTAAACACAATTCACCGAAAAAGAACTAATAGAGAATAATTTACGTAGCCACACAGTACAGAGAGATCAAAACCAGCACATGTTGAAAATAAGCAAAAATTATACCAGATAATAAAAAAGGACAGCTTAGAATAAATAATTCAGAATGTTAAAATCAGATTAGAATGAGTATCTAAAAATAATAGATAAAGAAAGATAGAAAATGGGTTACTTAAAAAATTTTCTGCAATGATTCCTCAACTAAGCATAATTACAAAAAGAGAAAAGAAATAAATTTTTAATATGAGCATAAAAAAAAGGGAAAAGTGAGAGACCCATATGATAAAAAGAGCAAGGATTAAGAGAGAGATAAAAAAAGATGAGACCTTGATCCATGAAAGATTTGAGGTTGTTGAGGACATCCTGGGAAATATTTCCCATCCTGACAAAACGAGTAAATTTCAACCACACTTACAACTTGCATATTATGAAGAACCAACACTTTATTGAAAATACAAGGTAAAAAAAAAAGGTTACTTTGAGTCTGATCACAATCTCGGAACCTGTGCTTCTGTTAGAAGATGAGAATAACGAAAAGAGTCTTCAGTCGAATTATTTCTTCTCTCAACTTTTTCAACCCAACAAATAGAACTCTACGATAACGCCATTAATGAACAGACGAAGATGAAGTGAAAGAGTAGAAGAAGAAGAGACGAGTGAAGTATTTGTATCGAAGACAAAATTGTTTTTTATGCTAAATAACATCTAAACCGCGTCGTTATTTGCCCTCAAAAGTGCCAAACCAAAACAACAACGTTTTGGAACCCTCCAGCGTATCAAAACATCGCCACATAAATATTTTGATAACGACTCACTACCAAAAATATGTCTAAAGACCACTATAAATACTTAGAACTCTATCTAAAAAGCTATAATAAAAAAATTAAAATCTTAAAAATTACATTAAATATTCACATAAATATCAAAAATTATTATAAAAATTTACTCCCCATTCCACTTAAGAATTTTTCGGTCAAAACTCATCAAAATCTCCCCGTCGCTATGCATAGCATTAATTACGTGGTATTCTTTCAGATTTTAGTTTGGTACTTTGTTTCCTTTTTGTAACTTTAGTGTAAGGTAGGAATGAAAATGCAACGGATGGAGCGAGTTTTTGGTACACATATTTGTAAATTATTTGCTCTAGGTATGTACATAGGTCTGACAAAGTTAGATTTAAATATATTTAAATTTAATTTTAATATTTTATCGAGTCTATTTTTAATACTTATATCCTAAAAATTGAGTAATTCAAATTGATCTGACATATAATTAATGTCTTGAAAATTACATATAATATATTAATAAAATATTATATTTAAATATTAATTTAATAAATATTATATAATATTTATATCAAACTAAATCATCATAAAAAAAATAACAACATCATATAATTAATAATTTATTGTGCATTTATTTGCTTCCTTGTTTGTCCTTTTTCTCTGTTTTTCCAACAAATATGTAGGCAGTAACATACCAAAATTCTTTTTCTTCCATCACTTTCACTTTAATCTTCAGTTCCCATTGTCTAGACTCACATTTTATTTACAAATAATCTTATAACATAAGGGTAATTTTGAAAGAAAAATTACAAAAAAAAAGTCCTGTTTTAAACTTCATTTGACAATTTTAAATGTGAAAGTGTATATATTAAAAGCTTAAGATCTAAAATAAAATAAAGAAAAAAGTTGTTTGCATTTTTTCTATTTATATAATTTTTTTCTTAATTTTACTAGAGTTTGTAATAATAATAATAATAATTGATGTGTTTTGTTCTATATCATTACTATTGATGATTGATGATTAGGGCAAAGGTGTATGGGTGGCCAAATCCATATGTATTTACAAAGGCAATAGGAGAGATGCTTGTGGAAGAAATGAAAGGAAATTTATCCGTTGTCATTATGCGTCCTGCCATCGTTACAAGTACAATCAAAGAACCTTTTCCGGGATGGGTTGAAGGTGTAAGGTAACTCTTTAACTTATTTTTAATGTGTATTTTATATTTCAATTACCTCGAATAATTTTGCTTCTTGTTGCAGAACCATTGATAGTTTAGCTGTTGCTTATGGAAAGGGAAACTTAACATGCTTTCTTGGAAATATCAATGGAGTTGTAGATGTGGTGAGTTATTAGCTAATTTTATTTATTTATTTATTTATTCCAAATTGATTCGCTCTAGTGCAAGCAGATTCCAGGAGACATTGTGGTGAATGCAATATTAGTAGCAATGGTGGCTCATGCTGATCATGCAAGTGAGAATGCCATATATCATTTGTGTTCCTCACTTGGAAATCCCATTAGATATATCAATCTCCAAGACTATGCAATCAGGTACTTCACATCAAAACCTTGGATAAACAAAGATGGAAAACCTATCAAGGTTGCCAAAGTTACCGTCTTTACCAACATGGAAAGCTTCCGGAGATATCTCTTCATTCACTACCTCATTTGGTTGAAGGTCATCCTCACATCACTCTCTACTTTATTCTATTAAAATATGGGCAAAAACTTATTTGAAACTTAACTGTAATAGGGACTTGAACTAGCCAATTTAGCATTTTGCAAGTATTTTGAGAGAACATATCAAGACATGAATAAGAAGATCCAAACTGTGATGCGCTTGGTGGAGCTTTATAGGCCATACTTGTTCTTCAATGGCATGTAAGTTATTAGTGTGTAAGAGTAGTTTATTATTAAAGTTGTATTGCTTAATTAGTTAAGAAGTTTAAGGTGGACAAAGAATAATAATGTTATGGGACACAGATTTGATGATATGAACACTGAGAAATTGCGATTGGCAGCAAGACAAGGAGGGACAGAGACAGATTTGTTTTACTTTGATCCTAAAGTGATTGATTGGGATGATTACGCTATGAACAGTCATCTCCCAGGCATCGTCAAGTATATTTTCAAGTGATGATGATTCCCTATCTAATATGTACTACTATGCTCTAAATTCAAGTGATAAACTATAATATATCATGTTCTTTAACTGTTTAAGTGTAATGGACTAATGGGTATAAGCTACCTGCCAAAATAAATTTGAAAACTTTGATCTAGTGTATTAATATTAGGCCAAATATATATGACTATGTTAACACTACCATTCAATAATGATATGAAACGTTAATCAACAACATATATGATATTGACATGTTTATAAAAATTTATTAATTTAATTTTTTTTATAATTATATAAATCTTAATTTTTAAAGACTAAATTGATAAATTTTCATACATACGTATTAATTATCATGTATGGTATTAATTAATGTTTTATATAATTAATAGTTAATGAACTTGTTAATAAAATGACAGAAGAATAAACATAATTAATTTATAATTTTTGAATGGTTAATTTGATTGATAAAATCTTTAATTTCAAGGACAAATTTAAAAAATAATTCATTTTTTAAAGACTAATTTAATTATTAATTTTTTTTTTAATCTGAAAAATCTAATATTCTTCTGTTTCTTTAAATTTCTCTTTCCTCTTTAATATTTATTCACCTGCTATTTTGTAGGCTAATTAATTGTTGGTTAAACAAGAGTTAGATCCGTAGATATTATTAATACACTAGTTCATACATAATGATACATAATTAAGTCATATTTGGCTTAATAATAGAGTGACAGAAAAATCAAGTGATTAATTTGTAATTTTAAAAGATTAATTTGATTGATAATTTTTTATAAAAAAACAAATTTAAAGAATGATTTGTTTTACAAGGACTAATTAACCTGTTAAAAAACGTTGGTTTTTGTTCAAGGTCAGGATTTATCTAAATAATTTGATGGTAATCAGTGGTTAAGAGAATGATGATTGAATCTTAGCCTCTTTTTGTTGAGTATTAATTGTTGTTTTTTTTTAAAGAAACTTTAGGAGATATTTTTGCTTTTGTCTCATAACAAGTCAAGAGACATTTTCTTTTTGTCTCGTAACTGATTAGAAGATATTTTTCATTTTTGTCTCCTTCGTAACAGATACAGAATAGGAGTAGAAGCGAAAGAGAGAATCATACCCAGAAATATCATGGTTCAGCTGCTAAATGCAATGCAGCCTACATCCAGTTTCCATCACAACTGTGACGGAATTTCACTATAATCATCAGATTACATACACCAATTCTTTCCTAGGAACTACCCATTCCTATCTGGGACAAATCCAGATTCTATCCCCCAAATCTGAACTTGACTTGGACACCTACCAAACTTTCAACTGCAAAGTGCTAACCCAACTTATAAGGGAATCTCCACAGGATCATAAAACACAACATACATATGTACAAAGAAACTCTTAGACATCTATGGCTTTTTCTTTAATTTTGCTCTCTCTACCTTTTTCTTCTCACTGGCTTTTTCTTAAAAACCTCACTCTGTTTGCCTTTTACCATGAGACTCAGACAGACAAAACTAAAGAAAATAAAATAAAATGAAACTCATTGAAGGAGAAGAACTCTGTTAGCTTATGCTTTCTCTCGTTATCTTAACCCTTGGCCGTTCACCCTTATTATAGAAGGAAAAGCTTCCAAAGTTAAAACCGGTTCAACCAAGCCACCAACATCTTCTCCAACAAACAGCCGGTTTGGATAGAGAGAAGAGAGAGGAAAAACCGAAACAGAACCAACATACATGTACCTCTCTCATACATGTACCTCTCTCATTCCTTCTCATCAAGCTACTTCATTTTGAGCCCTTGATTTTGAATTTGGCTCCAAGAAAGAGTTTTGACCCTTGATGAACCTCTGATCCTTGACAGCTCTTTATTTTCCATATTTGCTTCTTCCTCTTCGTAGCTCCAATAGCTACCTTCTCTCTTACATGAACAAAAATGGAAATGAGCTTTAGCCACAGAGATCTTTTTCTCTGACCAAAATCGATCTTTTCTACTTTTGGCATGAAGATCTTAAAGTTTCTTCTTGAAATCTTGCCTTCCATGACAAAGATCTAGCCACACCATGCTTCGGATCTTCCTTTTGCAAAAACCATTATCAACCTAGCATTTTTCTTCTTTATAGCTTCACTGTTATTTCTCTGATAACTTGCTCTTACTACTATCTTTTTTTCTGACAATAAAATTACCAAAACAACAAAAAGAAGAAACAAAGCATTCAATTGTAAAATTAAATGATATTGAATTATGGACTTCAGTCACCTATATGAGCATTTAATCAAATTAAATTTTGTGTTTTAGTAACCAATACATGCATTCAATTTAATAAAAATTTGAATTCCACCATGAAAAAAGAGTGACAAAACCACTTCTCTTTCCATTCTTTCTTTTTTCAATTGTGGACCAAAGGCTTGTTGGTTTAGGAAGAAAAATTGTTTTGGTCTTGTTCACAAATATCTTGGCCCAATTATCTTTTGCTATCCACTTAAATAATTCAGCCATATTGTATGGAATAATGTTGCACATGGGCTGATTACATTTACATCATATTGGATTTATATTACTTTTTAGCCCAAATTAAAAGCTTGTTTTAATTTCCTGTACACAAAATAAAATTCATCAGCCCAACAATTTAAAACAAATAATAATTTTTTAATTTTTTAATTAATATATTAATAATTTTTTATCATTACAATAATTTAAGTTTTTCAAATTCAACACAATTTATTGATAATCCGAGAGAACCTCTGCTACAACAGATATATATGGCCGGCAAGTTCTAAAATGGCGTGGAGGTGATATCTATATCTAAATCAAAAAGTAATTGAGATAGAAAATTAAGATTTTTGGGTAAAAAATAATCATATTCGAAAATGTGCGAATCTCTCTTTTTATAGAGTTGTTGCCTTATCTTTTTGGCTAAACTCGTAAGTCATGCCGGGAACAATTTTCAATCTTTTCTTAAATACTAAATATGAAATTAGTAAAGATGATATGTACCTTATACTCTAATTAAAAAGTCTTATATAGCAAGAGTTATTTTATGAATATATATGATGAAGGCTGATTTATTTAAAGGAATTACACACCAAACTCTTTCTTTATCTTCGTTATATCTCAAACTTACATATCTAACATAATAAATAAAGTTAAGTAATTAATAATTTTCTTAGCGTTAAAAGCTAGACAAACCATATTTAACTACTAAACATTTGTAAATCCATCAAATATAAAAACAACGACACTATAAATTACAAATGAATGTGATTAAATGTTTGAATTGCCATGTCCAAATCTCCAAATTAAAAAAAAAATGGAAAAAAAAGTTACAACTTACAAGCTCATCATGTATCATATATATATAAAGAGTACAAAATTTGTGTCTAATAAAGTAAAAATTCAGTTACAGTTGATTTTACGTAAAGTTGATAACTGAGAGTCGTTAGATGAAAATTTAGTCAAATCAGTCAAATCATCTAACGACTCTGAGGTATCAACTTTATATGAAATCGACTACACCTGAATTTCCACCATCTAATAATAAGGTCCTGAATTAATTAAGTTTTCTTGTTGGGCTCAAAGACATACTTGATAATGGAATCTCTGATGTTGAGCATGTCTGGGAACTCTTTCTTGAGCTTGGAGGCATCCATTTCATTGTTACTCCTGGGAGCAACAATTACCTTTGCTTGTTCTTCCAAATTAAAATTTTGCCACTTGAAATTTGGATCAATATAGTCCCTGTACAATTCTAATATTTGATTGTGGCTTATGACCCCAGGATTGGTGAAGTTCCAAATCCCTTTTAAGTTCCTCTTAGCCATCTCAATGGATATAGGTAACAACTCATCTAGCACGGTCATGCTGTTAGGTATATCTACCACCTTGTTGTAACGAGAAATCTTGGTAATGAAATTTCTAGGATTGCTAAGATCTGATGATATTGGCATTCTAACTCTCAATGTGCAAACGTTCTCGTAATTTTTCAACAGATCCTCCACCTATAAATATATATTTTTCATATTAAATGTCATAATCAGCATATTAAAAGAAGGAAAATGATTTTGGGGGTAGGTAGCATTTGTCTTGAAGTACTGAGATAGAGATTGAGAGGCTTATTATGTTTGTTGGTTCAAAAACTGATACTAAAATTTTTGTTCTATCTCCAAAGTTTCAGTATTTCAGTACCTCAAAAAAATAAGGACACAAGAGACTAAAATTTTTAGAGATAGAGACTGAAACTTTAATAATATTTTATAATTTGATCCATAATTTAATATATTTGATTAAATTATTATCTAATATTCATCAATTATAATTTTAGGTATAAAATGTTAGTCTTTTCCCTAGTTTCAGTTTTTTTGTTGTTGTTTCTCTACCAAACACTACTTTAGTGATAAAAAATAGAAAGTTTACTTTTCTTGATTCAGATACAAGGCAAGAATAAGAAAAAAAGTGTTGTCCACTTAGCATTTTTCTTTAAGAATGTTGATGGTGTATATTCAATGTTCACTTTATTATATTCTTTCACATTTGAGGTATATTTTAGTTCTATCCCTAACATTTTAATTGTTTTCATTTTATTTTTAACATTTTAAAATTATTTCATTTTGTATTACACAGTAACAAAAGACCAAATAGCTAGCCCCCAGAGAAATTTAGGACTTATTTAGTTTAAAGAACGTGAAATTCACGTTTTTATGTGAATTTGATTAAGAATTAAAAATTATTTGACCATTTAATATATTTGACTAAATTATTATCTAATAATCATCAATTATAAATTTCATATAAAATAATTAATTACATATGAGTTGTTACCAAAAAAATATTTTTTTATTTTCATTTTAAAAGGATTTTAGAAGATGTTCTGATTATTTTATCTCAAACATTTAGGTGTGATTGGAATGTGATAAATGCTTCATTTTTTTTTCATAATATTTTTGTCCATTGAAATTACATCTAAATATTTGAGACAAAATTGGAATGTGACACAATACAAACCTTAAAATTCCTCCATTGTTAACTACTTGGGTAAATTGAAACAATTTTAAATATTAAAGATAAATTAGAATAATTAAAACATGAAGAACATATTTGGATTCCACTCAGAAGTTAGAGACATAAACAATTTGGCGAAAAATGATTGCATAAACTGAAATGAAAAGTTTAGAGACATTACCATGGCCTTAGTCTTGGAATAGAAGGAACCAATGAAATTTGGCTTGTCCTCCTCCTTGAAGCCAATGCCTGAACCAAGAGGATGGTCTTTGTCATACTCAAATATACAACCAGTTGCAAAATTCATCATATACAATCATTTTTCATTACAAACATCAGCCAAATTTAATGTCCCAACAACATTAGTCCTTATTGTCTCAACTTTATGTGATTCACACCAATCAACATTTGGCCTTCCAGTTACCCCAGCTGCATTCAACACATGTGTTGGCTTTACCCTACTTATATCCTCCATTAATGACTTTTTATCTTCTAATCTTCCCTTTCCATACTCCCATTGGATTCTTTCTTCATCACAAAGCTTCCCTAGCAACCCTCCAATCCAACCCGTCTTCCCATATATCAAAAATTTCACAAACGTTTTATTTCGTCCTACTTCAGTAAATGACCTTCCTAGCCTTGAGTATCCGCATTGAAACGACCATTGTGCTTCATCAGCCAGATTGGTGGCTGAGAAGCGCGGATGCGGATTCAGGGCATTCGACACGTCTCCCCACCAATCTGGATTCTTTTTGTACCAATCAATTGTCAACTTTAATCCTTCTTCCCAAGGAGTTCTTTCCTCCCATCCTAGATTCTTGAGCTTTTGATCATCTAGGAAATATCTCTTATCATTAAATGGCCTATCTTGAACAAATTCAATAACATCCTTTGAATTTATGTTGAAAAGCTTGCAAATATGCTCTGCCACATCTAATACACTTCTCTCTTTCTTGGTGCCAATGTTATAGACTTGGCCAATCATTCCTTTGTGGAGAATAACATCGAACGCTTCGGCTACATCGCCGCAATAAAGGTAGCTCCTAACATTGGATCCGTCGCCGTGGATGGGAAGCTTTTGTCCCTTCATCGCCCTAAGGACGAATTTAGGGACAAGCTTCTCAGGATATTGGTTGGGACCGTACACATTGTTTCCTCTAGTAGTTATTGTGGAAAGATTGTAAGATCTATGATAAGCCATTACCAACATCTCGGCGCCTGCTTTCGTGGCGGAATAAGGATTGGTTGGAAGAAGTTGGGAGGCTTCATGGTTTCCGATGTCAGTCTCGGAATCCGTCTCGCCGTAAACTTCGTCCGTGCTTACGTGGATGAACCTTTTAATGCAATTTGTTACTCTACATGCTTCTAGAAGAACATGGGTGCCATAGATATTGTTATAGGTGAATTCCATGGAGTTTCCAAATGAATTGTCCACATGGGTTTGTGCTGCAAAGTGCATGATTGTGTCTATTTCCTCTTCTATCAAGAGATGATTGACCATGTCTGAGCTAGCTATGTCACCCTTGATGAACTTGAAGTTAGGTGATGAAGTACAACATTGTAGATTCTTGATGTTAGAACAATAATCTAGCTTATCAAGTGCTACAATCTTGTAGCTAGGGTACTTGTTGATTAGCCTAGTGGTGACATGAGAGGCTATGAAACCAGCTGCACCAGTTATGAGGATGTTCTTTGGTACGTATGAACTTGCTTGCTTTGACATCTTTAATCTTCTTTAGTACAATTTCTTATGCATGCAGCGTTTTCTAACTAACAATATAAAACAGAAAATAATGAATCTCACAAGGTAAAATACTAGTGTTTATCATAACAAATCAAGTAAATCAAATTTGATAATAAGAACAATAAGAAAAAATATTGTTATTCATGAATTTTGATGGATTGAGGAAGAAACACAAATTGAAAGGCATTTTACTTACAGGGAATAACGCTGTGATTTGGTCATGAGATTGTTAAGAGAAATGGCATCAATTATTACTTTGTGATGATGATAGAAAGAAAGTGAGTAATGTATGTTGGAGATTTACTTGGAATGTGGTGTTCTACTAGGGGCTATAACTTACAAACGTGGACTTTGATCCGAGAATTGTTTTAAATGCTTAATTTGGTATTTAATGTCATAATCTCTCACTTGATTTGACCTCCATAACCTTAATTGTAGGATTTTACTAGGACGATTATCCCAACTGACTTGAAATTAAAAGAAATGCTTCTCTTGGAACTCTTCTTATAAAAACGCTAATACTTTTCAACCTCATCCATTCGTTGGTGTATGTGGTTACCAAAAATATGTAAAGATATAATTAAAGTCTATTAGTACCAAGAGAGATTTTTTATTATATAGGATATAGGAATACATATTTGGTTTTTGATTATTCTACTATGTGTGAAACATCTTATTATTTCGATAACCAATTATCTTATCAAGAAAAAGAAAAGGTTGTAAAGTAACACATACAAATATATTTAACTAATTTTAGTATCAAGAGATATTTTTGAAATACGATGAGAAACCCATATTCTATCTCTATGTATGTAAATATAAGAATAAACATAGTTGTATACCAAAGTCTTTAAATCATCCAAAATAACATAACATCAATAACTATAATTTTTAAAAAAAAATTTATATGAACATTGAATGTTAGATGTTATTAACTTATTTTTACAAAGAACGAAAAGATCATACAACTACTAGTCAAATAAACAATAAAATAGAATAAAGATCCAATTTGATCATTAGTGACCGGCCATAGAACCAGTCCAGATAGAATATAGGACCGGATAAGAAAAAGAAACGGTGAAAACCGATTTGAAGCAGCCAATTTTAAATGAAAACCAGTAAATGGACAGGTAGGAGAAACCCAGAGTGGTTGAATGCAAAGAAAAAAAAACCCAATTTCTGACTCCAACCCATTATCTCACTCTCTCATTCCAAAAAGCATAGGAGCTGGACACAGCACCTCAATCTTCTCTCTCACAAAGTTGCTGTCGCCGACACTCTGCGTCTATCAGCTCCTACGCCTTCACTGTCCTTGTCTATCGCCTCCATTTGCGCCCGCCTTCACTGCGTCTACCACCAGACCAGCTCCTGTGCCTTAACTGCGTCTCTCGTGCTCGTCGTCGCCTCCTCATCTGGCGTCGCCAGTCTCTGTTTCACGTTGATTCGTCTCCCTCTTCTCTGCCCATATTCTGTCTTCACATCATCAGGTCATTTTTTTTAAGTTATTCAGTTAAATTACTGGATTATAATCTGTTTACCTGATTAATTGATTAACTGATTGAGTTGAATCTTGATTGTTATTGATTATAATTTGTTGATTCTTGGCAAATTATTCAAATTTTGTTGTTTCAATGTAATATATGTAGGTTTAGTGGATGATTGATATTTTTTTCTTTCTGATTATTGGTATTTAGTGTTGATTTGTGGTTGTTTTAATATCAAAATGGTGAATTGAGCTGCGGTTTTTATATTGTTGGTGCTGTTTTTTTATATTATTGTGTGAATTTATATTGTTGGATAGTGGATAGGTTTTATAAATTGAGTTGTAGTGGATAGGGATGGCAATGGGGCACGTACGGGACAGGTTTATGTTCTACCCGGTCCTGTCCCGCCTCGCCCGACAATAATCCACATCGAACTTGTCCCGCTTCTGTCTGCGAGTAGTAAAAAGTTAAATGGGTACCCACTTTGTCTCTTTCCACTCCTATAATTATTTAAATCTAACAAATAAAATTAAATTTTAAATTTTATATAACCATCATTACATACATAATATAAATTAAAATAAAAATTTAAATATATATATATATATATTATATACCGGAGCAGATAGGAACGGGTTTAACCTAAACCTGACCCCACCCTGCTCAAGAATCCGTCCCGTCTGTCCTGGTGCGGGGGCGATAATTACCCATCCCAAGTGGGTAGGAACGGAGTGGGTACCCACAAATTCGGATAGTATTACCATCCTAGTAGTGAATATGTTTTGTGAATTTATATTGTTCTTCATGTTTATTCTATTGCATAATCTGTGATGGCTTAGTTTTATTTGCAGAGATTTAAACTGGAGTATTTGGCACTTCTCAAATTCTAAGCTTTTTGTCTAATTAAAGCTTAAAGGTTCAAACTTTTGAAACTCTATTGTTTATTTTCTATCCCTTTTATCTGCACCACATGACTTTGACAAATAATAGTTTGGCAAAATTAGTTCACACTCTCTGTATGAAGCAAGGTTATGAAAATCAGATCGAATTGATCGGTTTGATCGGATTAATCAAAAACGGATCTTTTGACTGACTCGATTGATCTCTAAAACTGTCTTAAAAAAACCAATAAAAAACGGCTGAACTGGTAGTTAATATGTGAATCCAATGAATTGGTCCGGTTTTTTAAAGGCTCGGTTCACTGCTCAGAAAAAAAAGAAAACCAGACGGGCAGACACAAAAAGGCTCCCTCTCCCTTCACTTTCACAATTCACAAAACCTAAACCCTATCAGAGACAACTCCGACAAGAGCAGCCCCCACCAACAGCTACCACTTACCTTTGTTAGAGATATAACTATTAGTGTTACCTTCTCCTATGAGTTCTATCAACTTAAGCTTTTGGGATGAGTGGTTTCATGACATGGTATCAGCCAAAAGAGAGGCTCTTACTTGAGGGGGAATGTTATAGATGCTGCTGTGTTTTTAGTTTAGTTTGGATTCAGAAGTTAGAATCAGATTGCTGATTAATGGATTAGAATTCAAACTAAATATAATTATATGCTTTGGCTCTCTTATATTCAACATGTTTAAAAATTCGTAATTGAATTGAACTTTGTTTTGTTTTAGGATTATATAATTCTTGGTTCGACTCCACTATTCAGTCTACGTGAGATGAAGGTAATATTCTTATTTTTTATTATTTGATTATTAGGTTAGAAGTTATTGTTGAATATTTTTTATTCTGATTTTTTGTTGTTGATGTGATGACACATTAGTATTATTGTTAATTATTTGATGGACTATGCTACGTGTACACTAAAATCAGCCACCAAAGTCAGCCACCAGTATAAAATACATGTTGGAATACAAATACACATTGAAAATAAATTAAATTACACATATATTTATACACAAATACATTGGTGGCTGATTTTAGTGGTTGATTTTGGTATACGAATAGCATTTTTGAACTTGAAAATTTATTATTTTGTAAATTTTTAATAATAAATTATGGATGTTGTGAAACTTTGAAGCTAGTTTAGAAATTATTAAGTTTGAATATCTAAAATTATACATTAAATTTCTAATAATTTTATTGTATATTTAATTAAATTGATTCAACTATAATTTCAATCCTGTTGGACCATTGAACTATTGAACCAATCACTTGACCGATTCAATAACGGGTTCGGTTCTCACAACCTTGGCATGAAGGACTTATGATAATATGCTTTTGAAAGTTCTAGTTATAATTATCTTTTATGAGAAGTTTAAAAAAGTAAAAAACGAGTCTCAAATTAGTTATTTTTAGAAATTAAGAGTCTTAACTAATATTATCCTTAAGCTTTAGCTAACTTAATTTTAATTTTATTTGGTTTTACTCGGAGATAGTCATTAGTCTCGGACAAAAAGGAACACACGAAGGAAGGAAGGAAGACAAGAATGGCGCGGAGATGAGAAAGAAGATGTTGCGGTGGTGATACCCAAAGGCGCTTTGCAAGGTTCTTTCTTGTTCACTTCCATTATTATCTTTTGCATATGATGCTTTGGTCTTCTGAAGTCTTTGTCTTTGCCATTAACTTGTCTGTTTCTAATTCTCCATAATAGTTATGAAGTAGCTCGTGATTATCCACTCTTGTTTGTCGATGGCTCCTCAATTATGAATTTGATTGCTTTGAATTCATTCCTATAGTTCATTAGTTAAAGAATTTATTCCAAGCTATAAATTAGGCCACTCTGAGAATCATTTTCGACTATAATTTGCATCACTCCTTTCCTAGTTTTGCATTGACTGGGACATTGGGGATCCTCTTGCAGCACCCAAATCATGTGGGAATTTTTTTTTTCTTTTTTTTTTTTGCTGTTCTCTTTGATTCTCTTTTTCCTAAACACTTTTCATATTTTGTTCTTTTACACTCTTCAAATATTAATTCGAAAGAATCTTTTGCTGTTCCATTCTTGTGATTTCCATTCATGCGCAGCTGCTTTCTGATGCTGTTTCAGACCGTTTAAGAAGATAGTGCTACGACACATTGAAGCTCCGCAATTTGAAACTCTAAGTCTCGAGTATTCAAGTATGCTAAGTTCATACTAAAAATAAGCCAGCCGTGGAAAATACATGAAACACAAAATACACATAAAAAATGAGTTAAAAAATACATGTATTCATATACAAATATATGACAACTGATTTGGTAACTGATATTTATTGCGCACATAGCATTTTTTTGTCAAGTATTTAACATTGATTTTTGTTTGGGATTCTGCAAGCGCTACTCAGATTGAAATGTGAATCATTGAATGATTAGTTCTGCCTTTGTGCTGTATTGTATATTTGTACTCTTTTTTTTTTGGATTGAATCATTGAATGGTTAGTTAATTTAGTTCTCTAGTTAATCTTGTTAGTCTTTATTAAAATTGGGCTGCTGTTCTGTTTTATGATTTTTATATATTGTGATGTGCTGCTGTTTTGTGTTTTTTGACCCAATTGTGCTCAGATTGTGTCTTGATTACTTAATTGTGCTTAGATTGAATGATTAATTGATTATTGATTAGCTATGGCTGCTCTGTTGTGCTGGTGTTTTGTGTTTTGTGACTTTTATATATAGTTATGTGCTACTGGAGAGTGATATGCTGCTATTTTGTGTTTTGTGACTTAGTTGTGCTTAGATTGTGACTGTCTATAATTAGGGTTTAGGGTGTTTATTTATAATTTATTTATTATTTTATTATAAAACGGTTTTTCCGGTTGAACCAGTTGGACCAGTAAATATGTGAATCAGTAACTAGAGCTGTTCGATGACCGGTCCAATTTTCAGACCTTGATTTTGAGTTCGGACATTCTTGTGTGTTTGATGTAAAGTTATTTGCATTTTATCTTTTCTTTTTGGTATAGTAGCTATCCTGTTCTTCACTGTCTTGCCACAGTACTTTTTGCTGGCTTGGATTGATGAATTCTTGGTTTTATGCGAGTCTTTCTCTATCTGATGCATTCATGACTAGTATATTACATATATTGATTTTATCTTCTTGGTAATTATAAGATTCCCAGAAAAGTTGAATGGCCGTAGGATTATTGCATAAGATTTCCACTTCAAATGTCAAATTGAATTTCTAATAGCAAGTTTCTTGAGGCAGTTATGCAAAAACATAATATCATTGGAAAGAAACTAGTCTCTATGTTAATAAGGATTTCTATTTAGAATAGCCCTGAAATGAAAACCTTTATTGTTAATCTGCAGAATTGACAGATTATGCTTTTAGGATATGATTGATTGATTATTCACCAAAGATTTGCCAATGTTATGATCCTTCATGTTACGCTAACTCTGAATTTAAGGAGTGAAGTCCTTACTTTATGCATTTCTAATTTCTGTTGTCAAATCTTTGTTAAGTAGAAATACATTTTATTCTAATTAAGTATTCTATGCCAAATTGTCAAGAAGCCTCTAAGAAGTTCAAGGTTTTAGGAAACCAAGGGTTGTTTTGTGTAACTTAGTTCGGTCAAACACTTGGACCTTGGTAGTTTATCTCAGGAAGTTTTTTCTTCTTGGTTCTTATTTGATTTTTTTCTCTCATTTTCAGGTTAAGTGTGAGTGGTTGAAACTATAAAAATGGCATTGTGCCTTCCTTGTCAATTCAGTAATAACAAACTAGTCTGTGACTTAGGTTCAAGCTTTCTTCCGGGGACATCTTCTTTGTCCTGTTCCACCTTCAGAAAACAAAAGGAACATAATAATTATCTCAGCAACATCTCGATTTCAATTTGTTGTTCCTCAGTCAAACATGTACGTGACACTGGTCTTGATAGGCGTGTTGTTTTGAAGAATAAAACTCGGTTTATTCAAAAGCTGAAAACCTTACTTCTTTCTAAACCAAAACATTATCTTCCTCTTCACATTCTCTCTAAATGCCGGTCTTATCTTACTCTTTCTACACCTCACTCCATACTTACTATGATCCATCGGTACCCTTCTATTTTTGAACTCTTCACTATACCATGGCCACCTAAGCCACTCAATGCAACAAAGTTATATCCTCAACTATGTGTTCGTCTAACTCCAGCTGCTGCTGCCCTTGCTGCTGAGGAACTCACTCTTCAATCCTCCATTTCCACCACTTTGGCAACCAAACTCCAGAAGCTTCTTATGTTATCATCTCACCACCGGTTACTCCTATCAAAGTTGGTTCACCTTGCTCCAGATCTTGGTCTTCCTCCTAATTTTAGATCCCGTTTGTGCAATGATTTTCCAGATAAATTCAAGACTGTTGAAACTTCCTATGGCCGTGCACTTGAGCTTGTATCTTGGGACTCAAGCTTGGCAAAGCCATTACTGCCTCCTGCATTTCGTTCTCCTGATTTAATAGTTGATCGGCCTTTAAAGTTCAAACAACTAAGACTTAGAAAAGGGCTTAACATAAAGAGACGTCACCAGAGTTTCCTGCTAAAATTTGAAGAAATTCCGGAATTGTGCCCTTATAGGAACCCTGTTGATTCTTTAGCCAAGGTATCATTGGAAGCAGAAAAGAGATCTTGTTCTGTAGTAAGAGAGGTTCTTGGGATGATGATTGAAAAGAGTACTTTAATAGACCACTTGACCCATTTCAGAAAGGAATTTGGTCTCCCAAACAAGTTGAGAGCAATGATTATAAGACATCCGGAATTGTTTTATGTGAGTTTGAAAGGGCAGAGGCACTCTGTTTTCTTGGTAGAGGGGTTTGGTGAGAAAGGTGAGTTATTGGAGAAGGATGAGATATTGTTCTTACGCAATAAATGGAGGGACTTGGTTAGGGAATCGAAGAGAATGAGACGAGAGGGAAGAAGGGGGAGGATTGACAAGTTTTTTGGTGGTTTCAGTGATACTGATGAAAATAATGAGGATGACAGTGATGTTGAATATGATGAAAATTTTGATATTGATAATTTTGAAGATGGTTATGATGATGGTTTTGAGGAAATATTTGAAGACTTGGATTATGAGGCTAAGCATGATGACCATAGTGGTTTGCTTGCCCAAAATATGAATGGCGAATTTTGGACTGCAGGACATTCTCCTATGCAAACTAGGGTGGATGAAGAACAAGTGCAGCCTTGGTAGGAATATTTAAGTCATAAAAGGCTATGATCCATGGCTTCTATCTTTCATGTACCATATTACGATTGGAAGTACCTGCTTTGTACTTAACTTTCTGCTTTAGTTTTGTACAGTATCATTCACTGTAAAATTATTGATATAATACAAATCAAATCAAAGCAAATCAAATATTGGTTCCAAGCTTTTATACATGGCTTTGTTTCTACTCATCTACTGCCAAAAGTAGTTAATAGAATGGCTTTTATAAGTATTGGGTTTTAGAAGGGTAATTTGGGATTTTTAATTAAATTTTTTAGTGTTTGGTTAATTTTATCATACGGAATTATTTTTTATGGGTACAACTTTAATTTTTTTTTCATGAATAAATTTGTTAGCATTTCATAAGTAGAAATGGTAATATATTCTCGAATTAGACCCTAATAAAAGAGGAGGGAGTTTTAGTAAGAGTAACAAAAATGAAAAGTTACAAAACATACATTTCACACATTTTACATTTGTTTTCTATTTTCATCTATCATATCATACACAATAAAATACCAAATATTAACTATATAATAATTTTTTAGCATTGTCATCAAGATTATGGTAAATTAGATATTTATTAGAAGATTTTTGTTATCATCATTATTTAAATATTCATCTTCTTGTGTAAAAAAATTGTATTCTATATAGACAATCCACAATACATAAACCGCTGCTGTGTGCTACGATTTATGTAGACAATTCTCTTGTAACCCACTCGAGATTTCTAGTTAGTAAAATTTTGTTAGAAACCGCTGTGCTACAACCTGTAGTGGTTTCTGCCCAAATCTTAGGTAAACTCGCTACACTTTGTAATGAATTACGTTCAATTGGAAACCCCTACATTTTTATAAATACAGAAAAGCTGAAATTTCATTTGATGTATTAAAAAGTCGTAATCTAGTAAATTTAGTTTTTCAAACAATTTATTTAAGTAACTTACCCCAAAAAATATTTTTCTTTCAAATAATATTTATCTATCTTTTATTCTATTTTCCTTAATTTTTTAAAATTTAATAGGATCACTTTATAAAATAAGAATATATTATAAGTGAAATATAAATTTAATTATAAAAATAAAAAGATAATTTATTTGAATTAAATTAGATAAATTTTGAAAGTTAAACCTAAAATTTAATTTAAATCGAATACAAATTATTCTTAACTTTGATATATTTTATAATTAATTTTAAATTAGATCATATTCAATTAAATCGTATTTTAATTTTTTTTAACACTTTAAATAACTTTTTATAATTAAATAATAAATAAAATATAAATAAACACACTAAAATATAATTATGAACTAATATAAATATTAAAATATTATTTAAATTTAAAGTACTATATCTTTTACATGATCTTATTAAAATAAAAATTTAAATTAAATAACAAGTATTTCTTAATTGAAATTAAAATTTTTATATAATTTTTTATAATAATTGAGTATTTTATATATTTAAAATTTAAAATTTTAATAATTAAAAAATAATGAAAAGTAAATAATTTTATTTTTAGATCATATGTGTTATATTTTGTTTTATTAATATAATAATAAAAGATACAAATTCCCTAAATCAATGATGTCCAAAATATGACCGAGAAAATGACGTGGTGAGAAAAGGGCGTTATAAATTTGAAAATTCTACGCTCTCACACTCACGCGGCGTGCTTTGTACGTTTGTTTCGTACTCAAAGCTCTCAACTTTAAGCGCAGGAGGCTGCTAGGGTTTTTCGCTTCTTCTTCCCCGCATCGCTTCAGGTTCAGATTTCTTTTCTAACTACGAATATATAATCTTCCATTATCCTTTTCACCTTTCAAATTCGCTATCTTTAATTTTTTTTTCTCTTCTTTCCAAAACCTAAAAGCTCCCTTTATATTTTACCCCAATTTCCCTAAAACTCACAGGTTTGGGTTTAGTTTTCTTGAAAATCTTCTTTATTATTCAAATATTTTACTGTATTTTTAATCAATTTGCGTTTATTTCTTCTTTTTTGTGGATTATTTTTTAGAAAAGGTTCATTTTTCTTGACTTTATGGACGTTTGTACGGATTCGAATCGAATTTCGGTTTAATCTGTGACTTTGATGTGTGAATATGCAGGCACTTGTTAAAGACTGAAACGATGTCCCGTGTGTATGTTGGTAATCTGGATTCAAGGGTCACAGAGAGGGACCTTGAAGATGAATTCCGTGTTTTCGGAGTTATTCGGAGGTAAACGAAGGAACTTTGGTTGACAAATGATAATGTTTAAATTTGGGGTTTTTCTTGAAATTCATGCTTGGTTAGTTGGATTTCTTCTTGATGATATTATTTAGGCAATGAATTGAAATCACTCAATTATGTTGGTTAATTTACCGGTTAAAATTCTAAGGCATTACAAATTTTCAGTTTTTTTTTTCTTTTTATTTTTCTCCTTTCATTATAAGTTTTGTGGTTCATGTGTGTGCAGTGTTTGGGTTGCAAGGAGGCCGCCTGGTTATGCTTTTATTGACTTTGATGACAGTAGAGATGCGCGTGATGCTATTCGTGAATTGGATGGTATGTTTTTGAAGAATTGTTGAAATGCATTAAAATGATGAACATTCATTTACCAAATTTGCAAAGCAATTTGATCTTACTTATCTGCTAATGTATTATTTGTTTTTACCCCTTTTCCGGTTTGATATGTTGAAGGGTTTTCCTCAACTTCGTATTTAACTCTACTTTCTCGTTTGAGGGAGCTCTCTTTCTTCTACTTCTACTTCTGGCTTGCAAATGTCTTATGCAAGCAGGCCTGCAGTAATGGTTTTTTCGTTAGTCTTCATCAAAGTCTGCTGATTTGTAGAGTTTGACACTTTGACTACATGTAAAGAGAATTAAGAGTATGAACAGAGGATATGCACTGCTTTGGAGTGTTATGGCAAGCTACACATCTGTTGCATAATGGGTTTGTTTTATGAGATGTGTGCTACTACAATTAACCCATGGGCCACGTGAGTGCTGCCTGTGTTCTGTATGTCCCCCTAAGAGCTATATGTGCTCCAATAAGTCGTTATCGACCAGTGGTCAAATGAACTTCTGAAAACATTATGGTAACACAATTGTCTTTACTCAGAATGAAGAACTTTGTTCCCACTTTTGCAAAATATGATACTACTGTGTTTTCACAGATTGTATGATGGTTTAATTATCCCCAAGTTTGTGTGCATGTTATATTATCTTATTATGTTGTTTTTTTGTATTGTAATAAGCAGTGTTCATGTCTAATTACAAGATTTATCATAACTGAGACCGTCAGCCTTTGATAATGTTCTTGCAGGGTTATGGTTTGATTAACCAAGATTTTTCCTTTTTTAAGTATTGTGTGAGGAAACCATAAAAAAACTCTATCTGTTTTGCTGGAAGTTTTCTCTTTTTTAATGTTTCTATTATGATTTTTAGCCTACTTCATATTTTCTTGATATTTTCATTTTCATTCTGTGGAGCAGGCAAGAATGGTTGGAGGGTAGAGCTTTCTCACAACTCAAGAGGTGGAGGTGGTGGCCGTGGAGGTGGCCGTGGTCGCTCTGGTGGTTCTGATTTGAAATGCTACGAGTGTGGTGAACCTGGTCATTTTGCTCGTGAGTGTCGCTTGCGTGGTGGTTCAGGAAGACGTCGTAGCCGCAGCCCACCTCGATTTCGTAGGAGCCCAAGTTATGGTCGGAGGTGAGTTTGCTAACCTATATTCTAACTTAACCTAGTGTTCAGTTCTGATAGCATTGGTTAATTTATCCTTATGATAACATGATATTGTGTTTTTTATAACTAATGATTGTTCCCTGAAATTGTTTGATAATTCTTTGTGCAATTGTAAAATATATGGATGTATATGAATGATGTTTTTGTATAAAATTAGTTTTTCATTATTACTGTAAGTAGTGAAAGATGAAAGTACAGGTCATAATGTTGTTTATATTTTGCATTTGAAATTGAAAATTGTATGTTTTGATAATATCCTGATTATTGCTTTTTGCCCCACCCTTTTTATTGGCATGAATCAGAAGTTACAGTCCCCGTGGACGGTCCCCTAGGCGCCGCAGTTTGTCACCTCGTGGACGGAGCTACAGCAGGTCACCTCCTTACCGTGGACGTGAGGAGTTACCATATGCCAATGGGTTAGGTTTCTTTCCGTCTTTAAATATTTCGTATCCCTTTCCTTCCTGTGTATTGTTAACCAATGTTGCTTTCTCTCTGATTCTGTTTTGAGGTTGTAGTTTTTACTTTGTAGTGCTTTCTATAAGATTCTGTTTTTAAAGAGGAATGACAAATTAATATATTGAGTGGAATATTTAGGACCTGAACTATGCTTTAATTAAAGATGGAATCTGTATTCAAGTTTTTGCTCTGTGCCTGACTTGCAAAGATGACTTAAGATTCTTCTTAATGGCATGCAGAAATGGCATTAGGGAACGTCGCCGAAGCAGAAGTTGAAATTTAAATGTTGGTAGCTGCAGTTATTAAGAGGATAATGAAATTATGTTAATCAATGGTGCTTGGACTGCACCATAAGTATGTTTTGTTGGGCAATGCCCTGAGACTCCACAGTTCTACTCTTGGATTGGATTAGTTACTTGAATTCTCGGCTTGTGTTGCTTTTATCTATGAAGAAAATTTTTAGTTCCATTGCAGGTAATAGTTCTTTTAAGGTTGGTTGATACTAATCTGTTGAAGAGAGTTCCAGATCTTTCTAAATATATGCTTTTCTTCTGTGTTGAGGTTTCTACTGGTACTCTGCTTCATTGCTTTTCTGCTTCTTCGTTCAGTGGATTGTAGTCTCTGGCTGCCCTTCTCTGCAATTTTCGATTTTTGAATGGTTGTGGGTCATAGCTGGCTACATACGCTGCATGCTTGTTTCATTGACTCGCCACTTGCAATGAGCACGCGCCAAAATTCTAATGGCATTTGTTTTTGTTAACATGAGAGTTTTTGCCCTGCATCGAATATAAGGGTTAGTCGGCCTGCATCAAACACTTCTGGCAGGTACTCCTCTGTTGGGCCGGTGGGTTTTTTTTTTGACATGTTAAACCTAGGTATCAGTGAGTGTGGAAGGGAATTTCAATAGATAAATCTCAAATTATTGTGACCAAAATCATAACTATGCTGTTTAGAGATCATGACCCTCATTCTATGCCCTTTACATGTGATACAACAAAACAACAAAAAAGAACTTAACTTTCAGTTGGATTCAAATCCTTGTTCTCCCTTTCCTGTTTGCTTGAATACAATACTGGTGTTGCTATTGAAGGAAGATAAGTAAATAAATGCACTTCTTAATTGGTTGAATTGTGGGTATTTTATTGACAGAACAACTGGGGAAGTGAGAAAAAGGAGGGGGGGCTAAGTTATTTTCCTCTCTGCAAAGCGTGTTGCATGCTTAAAATTGCTGGTGTTGCTTATTTCAAATGTATTGAATTTTATCATTCATCCCCTGGTTTCATGGGTCTTATTAGTTGACTCTTGATTATGTTAATTTCTCTATCCTGCTAAATCACCGAGGTACTGGTGTAGTGCCACTGTCCCTTTGGTTATTAAGGAATCAGGATACAAAAGTTTGATATTCAGCTTTGTTTGTCATCTTCTCTGCTGTTTGTTGGATTGTGTTGTGGCTGATGAACTTCATATTGCTGTGTTTATTTTTTAACCGTCCATAAGTTAGTATACCTAATGTTACATAATGTTAAATTAGGTATACTAATGTAATGTTTTTGAGAGAGAAATTTCGGCAGTAATATTCTGGAAAAGCGCATCTCGATTAATTTCACTCCGTCGACAGAATTATAACACCTTAAAAAGGTTGTAATAAAACTGATCCTTGCACGAAGGCATTGTTTTACGAAGAGTAAACTATCATTTGTTGTTTTATATTTTACAGAAGATTCATGGTTTAGGGTTTCTGTCCGATAAAAATTTTTGGATGTTATTGTTTATGGGAAGATTTGATAATTTATTCATTGTGTTACTATAAAGTTAGTTTTGTTTATATATAGATATATTTTTCAATGTTTTTTACTTTTATAGGTAAAAATAGTTTATTATTTTATGAATGAAAAATCTATTGATAATCGTTTAATAGTGAAGGATGTCAAATTATCAATTTGTTTTTCCATTTTATTTTAATTTAATTTCGGTATGTTTAATAAAGTCAATTGAATTCTTATTCACGGCACACTAAAATTTGCACCCCGTTGCATGGTGTGCGCTAATGGGTTAAAATGACGTGTACGTTTAAAGGCATCACTTGACAAATAAATAAATTTGATTAAACGGAATATTAAATTTTGAAAGTGTATCTGTATTATGTTTTATGCGTATTTTTGTACGTTCTTCCTATAAATAGAAGTGATTTTTAGCTTTTGAGAGGTGTTCATGTTTTAGTGTTTCAACTTTCAAGAATGTTTAATGAATAGAGTTAAGTGGTATGGACATGTATTTCTAGAAGGTTGGCATGTACGGACATGGTAGTGTGTTTTGTGCATCAACGAGTTACCTTAAGTTCTAGAAGAACTAACACCAGTTTATAATTAAAATCATGTGGGTTTTGTTAACATACAAAGTATTGACCTATGAATGAGAAGGGAAATAAAGAAATTAAAGGACTAAATCTATTGTTGGTATAATTATTTTTACATATATGATAACACAGCTTCTCACTGAAACAAGGTTCCCATATCCCAATTTAAGCATTATTTTCTTGTAATGGTGAAGATTTGAGAAGGTGATCAGCACTATTTCTGCTGATAGTATTGGAGTTCCTATCATGATGATCTACAAAGGTATGGTAAAAGTATGATATAATTCCCCATATAGCTAGAGCCAAAGTGACAGCCTTTATCCCATGCATTTTGTCATGAAAAATGAGCACTGCCAAAATTGGAACCACAGGCACATTCAAAACGGATATGGCATTGGAAAAAAGTGAAGACACCTCAAAAATCAACCCTAAACAACCAACATGAAAGAGTTGCCAACTTATTGCTGTGAATGCCAATGTTAGCAAATAGGATGCCTTCCCCATTTCATACCCCTCCATATCTTCATGCAACTTAGTCCATTCTCCACTCCCAAATAGTCCCACTAGAGTAATACAAGTAGATATGAAGGATCCATAAATTGTCACATCTATAAGCACTCTCATAGTGTTCCTTTTCAAAACCTTCACAAAAGCAAGTTGTATAAGGGAAAGGTAGAATCCATACGCCACGGACCCTGCTATCGTCGCTATTACTCCCACCACATAATGTCTCCTAGGGTTTCCGGTAGAAAAAGGTGCGCTTTCGGGTTGAAAGGCGGTGAGGGTTGTAGAGATAGTTAGAAGGACTAGAGAGTTTAGTATGTAGGGAGTGAATTTCATTGAATTAAGGAAGAAGGAGAAAAAAGCATTGAAAACTAACCTAGATGAGGTAACTAGTGCAAAAGTAGAGAGAGGAAGATAAGCTAACCCCATTGAATCAAGATAACAAGCTAATGACTCAACTATACCAAGTGTGACATAGATAATTGCTAGCATTATTGTAGATGGCTCTGAATGAAGAACATTGATATTGTGATTGTCTTTTGGTGTTGATGATGAGATGCAATAATAAGGTAGTAGAATAGGGAAACCCCCAACTTGTACAAGTGTTCCAATCCATTTGCTTTTTCCATGTTTCTCATAGTACAACCTTCCTAAGATTGTTGCAATTGTTTGGCATGATATCACTAGCACGGCATATAAGGACAATAGCAACCAACGGTAGTTTCTTCTTTGGCTCTTGTTTGTTGTTGGTGCAAAACTGTTATCCTCCATTGGTTTTGTTTCTTTGGAAACTTTATCTACAAACAAGCATACATGTCAAGCTATAAATTGTCATTAATTAGTAATTATTTAAAATTTATTTTTAAAAAATATATAATTAATAAATATTAATTACAGTTGTTTAAAGTTGGCTGGTTATAAGTTGTTTATCTATATTTTTTCAAACAAAAAAATAGATAAGTAAAAATAAAAAAGATTTTAAAGGGCCAATAACTTTGGCCAACACACCAATTTTTTTTTTTATAATTTGTGTTCACATTATACAGAATCTGCACACACATATTAACAGAGAGAATGCACACGTTAT
>NC_029777.3:103048843-103051256 GCF_000817695.3 Arachis duranensis | reverse complement strand
CCCCCCTCTAAAATAACATGTAAGTTACCCTTCATGATGTGTTACACTCTAATTGGTCATTATCTTAACCATGGTTAGATTATTTTATAATTACTATTTGAGATGGGTAATAGTATAATTATCAAAAACTCCATTCCCGTTGAAGCACCCTTCCAACTCCTCCATTCTTTTTTCATCACGTAGCTTCAAATTCTTCCAAGCATGTCGTCAAAGTTTGTGACAAGAAGCGACAGTCGTCATCTACTGCTCTATTACGCAATTTCTTCTCTTTCTTCGGTGCATCATTCATAACTTTATTAATCCTTCTTCCGTAACTTTGCCGTCCTTCCCAACATGGCCAGCGCAAACGTCATCTCCTAGTCCTCTCACTCAATCCCTCTTTTTGTCGTAGAATGATTAGTTTGGTTATTAAATTTTGTCATTAAAAAATATATCTTTATTTAATTACATGATAGAACATATATTCATATGTAAAATATAATATAATAAAATAAATCTATTTAGAGTATTTAAAAATATAATTAAAATCAGGAATATACAAATATAATAATAAAATTTGTACTTTAAACAAGTAAACATTTCTTTTATCATACATGAATTATTTAAAAAAAATAAATAAACTGTTAAAATTAATAACACAAGTTTAAAATGATAAAATTTGACTTTCTCACAAATATTTTTTATAGTATTTTATTCTTTTAATTTTTAATTTATTAATACTTTATTATTTAATTAATAATTAAACAAATTATTTTCATGAGAAATCATTTTTTGTATTATCTTAAAGAAGAGACCAATATAACAGTTTAAAAAATAATGTAAAAGTGACATTTTAAATAAAAAAATAGTTAATATTAAAAATTTTAAATACAAAAGTAAATTGTATAAATATTTAAGATATAAATATGAAATACATGTCTAAAATAAATAAAATAAATGAAAATAATTCTTTATTTCTCGTGAGTATGTCTAAAATAAATAAAACAGACAAAAATAATTCATTATTTCTCATGAGTACTCCCATTTTATCTGTTTTATTTATTTTAGGCATGTATTTTTTCTCTATCTCTTAAATATTTATATAATTTATTTTTGTATTTAAAAATTTTAATATTAAATACTTTTTATTTAAAATATCATTTTTAGATTTTTTTAAACTGTTGTATTGGTCTCTTCTTTAAGATAATACAAAAAATAATTTCTCATAAAAATATTTTTTTAATTATTAATTAAATAATAAAATACTAATAAATTGAAAATTAAAAGAATAAAAATACTATAAAAAGAATACGGTAAAAAATTGGATTTTATCATTTTAAATTTGTATTATTAATTTTAATAATATATTTATTTTTAAATAATTTATGTATGATAAACAAATATGTTTACTTGTTTAGAATACAAATTTATTATTATATTTATATGTTCATGATTTTAATTATACTTTTAAGTATTCTAAATAGATTTATTTTATTATATTATATTTTACTTATCAATATATATTTCATCATGTAATTAAATAAAAATATATTTTTAATGAAAAAATTTAATAACTAAACTAACCATTAATTATGTTGGTAAGAAGTGATCCACGGCAGAAAGAAGGATAGAGTAAAGACGACTGGAGATAGCGATGACGGGAAAAAACAGGCAATGGAAATTCAACAACATCGTTAAGGAATGATCCATTGAAGAAAGAGATTGCGTGAGAAGGCAGTAGATCGCAACGACTTCTTGTCACCACCGCGGCGACGAGGATACTTGGAAGGACCGAAGTTACATGATGAAAAAAGAATGGACGAGTGAAGATATGCTTCAATTAATGGGAGTGAAGTTTTAATATTTTAAGAAATTATATCATTACCCATCTCAAACCATAAATTATAAAATAATCTAACTATTGACCAATTAGAGTGTAACACTACTGACCCACATAGTATTATACTACATTAAAGGTTGGTTTTTATTTTTCAACATTTCCTTCCTTTATCGATTGGAAAATAATAATCTAGATTCTAGAGCACCTCAGTTCAACCATATATTTTCAAACAATATTGATGAAAGATGAGAATATCTAACTTAAGTACTTTCTGAAATTTTGGTAATCATCAAATTGAATTTTGATTCACATGTTTCATGCATATATCTTATAATCACAACCAATATTCGTATTTTATCGTATGAGTAAAAATAACTAATTTTTAAATTTATTATTTTAAAAATGATCTAATCACATAGATTTGATTAGATGACCGTATAACATATATAATTATTAAATTTTTGTAAGTGCTACCAATTTCTAATTTCATAGCATAAGTTATTGGTTTATCTTCTTATTATTGAAGATGAATCTAATACGTACCAGTTATACAAAGTTGCAATTTTGGAGTTTTGGTTATCTGATCTTATGTCA
>NC_029777.3:103043663-103048700 GCF_000817695.3 Arachis duranensis | reverse complement strand
TAATACTCAATCCATCTACTACATATTCTATTGTTTCTTCGAAGAAAAATTATCTTGATTGATAAGTATATTAATTTTCTTATTTTGTTCACACGGATTATTGGCGCTTCGTTTCCTTTAAAAAACAAAGTTCAATTATGGATTACAATAGAGCAAGCTTCTAAAAGTGGAATACTATCCATCTCCATGAGTCTCCTCGCTATATCTTTTGTGTGTAAGATTCATTCATTATTTAAGGGTTTTTCTTTTGTTCTTTTTATTTATGACCTTTCAATTATTAACTAGAGCCATTGTCTTAGTAACTTATTCAAAAATATTATTAAAAAATCAGTCGTTGACTTAATTATTACGTATTTATATATTAATATAAGTGTTATTTACCTAATTTATAAGATATTTATATTTTAGAATAAATTATTAAAATAATATTCAAAAGTTTATATTGTTCACAAAAATAATATCCGAAAGTTTATAATATATATTTAAAAAAACTTTAGATATTAACCGTGACGGATCCAAAAAATTTTAATAGTACAGATAATATATATAATATTCTATACGGGTAGTTATTTTTTATGTACATATAGCAAGATTATTGTTATAATTATATTTTATTATTATAAAATATGATTAATTTTTAAAATATCTAATTTACAAATTAAAACACTAAAATAGTAATTTAAATAATAACATATAATATAGAAGTCTATTTTTTTAGGTTTTATATTTAAAAAAAATTGAGTAATCTTTTTTTAACAATACAATCAAAATATTTCTCTTTATATATATAAGTAACAATTATTTAAAAATTTATTTCTTATACAATTAGAAGCCAATTTTTATTGATATTCAAAGTTGAAAAAGTTCTTTCAATTAATACAGTTGCTATGAAAAAAACTAAAGTTAATTTCAAAAGAAGATAAATAATACTATTTCGAGTCGATTTTTAAGAAAAAAATATCAATTTTATTTAAATTAAGAATTGATCATTTTAATAGACATCTAATATAAATTCTTAAATTGACTATTAAGTATCAAAAATTGATTAAAAAATTATTGTGGAGTCAAATTTAATAATTTAATAAAGACAAATAAATATTATTATCATGTACCACGCAAGAAAATTTCAAATTATAGCGGAGATGCTTGGCCCACAACAATGATAATAGATCCGCCCTTAGATATCATTGATACAAAATTTTGCAAGTATTATTAAAAAAAAACTCTTCATCTTTAAATTTTATAATTTTATCTCAAAATATATATTTTTTAAAATTTTATTATGAAGGACTATATTGTTGATGTGCTGTTTTCACTCGTCATTACCAATTAATTTTTCTCAGTCTACGTTGGTCTCCGATTAAAAACACAGGAAAAAGATTCGTTATGATTTACATTGGAAGATGGTTGAAAAAAAAATCCTAATTTAATAGAAGGTCCAAGAGAAAAAGTTGGGGACTAATCTGTTCCATTAAATTCAAAATGACGTCGTGTAAAATTGTTATAAAACAACGAGATTAATATATTTTGAAAGCAACGCGTATCACTTTATCTAATACGTCACATTTATAACTTTCACGTAAGAGAGCGAGTATTTTGTGAACTGGTTAAACTTAGGATAAAAATGTATATGGTATATATTTAAGAATTTTGAAGACCGAGAATCTAGTTAATTTTTTTGGAGAATAAATTTATAAATCAAATAGTTAAATTTTTGGAGATTTGTATGAAAAATTACTCTATTTTTTATATAAAAAACAAAAAAATAATCATGTGACACTTTTAGTCCAAAAAAAATCATATGGCACTTTTAGATATAATAAAAAAAAATATAAAATCCAAGTACAAAGAATGAAATTAAATATTCTATATATTGATATATTTGATTTTATAGAATTTTAATATGTAAAAATATAAATAAATTTTAATCACTTTTATTTCTAAAATTATACATATAGTACTCTAATATTATGAGATATCATTTTTTTCATAGAGTAAATCTAAATCTTTCTCTAATCTTAAAATATTTCAATAAAAAATACTATTTTTAATATATTTTTTCAAGCATGAACCAGGGATGTTAATAGGACAGGACGGGAACGAAAATAGAAAATGTCTTTTTGTTTTCTGTTTCTGCCTCTAAATTTTATCTCTATCTCTATTCTGATCCCGTCATGCCCTCATTTCTATTTTTCGTGTTTTTTGTGGGACTCAATTCTCCATCTCCTCATATTGAACATTTATATGAAAATTATAGTGACAAATTTTAAAAAATAAAAAAACACAAAATATTATTACAACACACAAACATATTTTATTCAAGATTACAACTTATAACTCCAGAAATACAAAATAACAAATCATAATCCATAAAACAAAATCTTAAAAATACAACTTCCATTCTAAAAAAAAAAGTCATAAAATAAAGTTTTCAACATCAAATATATATTTTTCCATTGTTAGAATACAACTTCCAACAAAAAAACTCTATGTTCTCTGTTAAAATACAACACAAACATGAATATGTTAACATACATCATAAACAAGAATACTATATATTAAATAAAAATTTAATATAATAAAAAATAATTACCTAAACTCCTAAATCCTCCATATCCATCTCATAGTCTCAAGAAATTAAAATTTTTGATCCTGATTTATCTATATTATATCAATCAACAATTCACAAAAGTTAAATTTAACATGAAATTAAACTTTAATACTAAATAAAACTTGAGTTATAGTATTTTCACCAGAAGTGTGTATCCAATGCTGAGTACGCTTCAACAAGTTCACATTGCTATTTATTGTGGATGTTGATGTATAACTTGGCCACTAGTACTAAAAGTGGACTCTGAGACAACAGTAAAAATAGAAATGGCTAAAAAATCTCTTGCAATCTTTTGTAAGGTTAGATATTTCATTTTAATATTTTTTCAGTAGCTTAAAATGTCAAATTTTTTTAAATTTGTTTTATCTACCATAACACTCTCTTCTGAATAGAAATCCAACTCAGTTTTTGCAGCATAAGCTTCAGATGTATCTTCCACAAATTGCAAGTAGATAGAGTTAAATTTTTTCTTTGAAAATCCTTCATCATGTCCAACATTTAAAGTAGAAATTGAACTATCATCATTTGGATCTCTTCTTTTAACCCTAGCCTTAAATTGATATTCACATACTACTTCTTCCATCATTTTCTTGAAACAATTTCATCTTATATTTAAGGTTTAAGATAGCTCACACAACCATGACTTCATTAATTTGATCCTAATACTTTTCAAACTTATTAATCATACTAGTGTATGTTTCCGTACACTGTACAGGATAATTAATAAAAATATATAAATTTTTTATTAAAATAGATTAAACAAAATATATATAATAATTATTACTATAAATATTTTATAAAATTATAATTAAAATCAAAGTTTAATTATTTTAATGTTAAAAATATTAAAAATAATTAGTATTTGTCTTAACTGATTTGAATTGGTTGAGTGGTCATTTCACTCGTCTACCTAAGTAAGTATTAGAGTCTCGAATCCCGTCTTGTGTATGTAACAACTCATTGGCTAGCAACACACCCTTAATAAATGGAGCTTCATTCCGTGGAGGATTAGTTCTTGACCTGTCGAGTTAGAAAATACAGTGAAAGAAAATAGTATTTGTCTTGAAAGTAGAATAATTTTCATTGGTGATAGCAATACTTATAAAAATTTGTCTTTGTTGAAATTTAACTGTGGCATTTTTATTTATTGGAATCATATTCATTCAGGAAATCAAACAATATGACATTAAAATTTTATATTTTATGACATAATTTTTAAACTTCTAAATTTATAAACTTATGTCATTAAAAAAAACTATTAGATTGACTAATGTTTCTTGGTAATATTGCCAAAATACCATCGTTGAGTATTAGTTTGTGTAAAAAGAAACTATAATAATTTTTGTTATTCAATATATAATTTATTCTATTGAAAAATAAATTATTATTCCTAGATTAGTAAATATATTTTTCTCTATTTTTATATCATTTTATTTGGCAATAATGGCCATTAAAAAAAACCAATGACTGCACTATCTTATAATATGATGTACAAAATAAATTTTTATGTCAAAATTAATTCCAGTTAGTGAAAAAAATTCAAAATATTTTCTTACACAAATTTAAATTCATAATTCATTAACAACTCATCTTTTTTAAAATTTTAATAACAAAAAAAAATTAGTTAGATACAAAATTATATTAGTACACAAATAATAATATCTAACATAAAATTTAATTTTTTTAACAGAATTTATGTATAATTTATTGAGAATTGATTTATTGTCTAATTTTTTTTATAAATTTTGTAGTATGTAAAAATAGTGATCTTATTTTTTGTTATTATTTAAAAAATTATTCATACTTTTTTATTATGTAATCAATTTAATTAATAACCTTTATTATTACTTTGCTACCAAAAAAATCATGTTTATATTATTTGTATATTTTTTAATACTAATAAATATGTAGGTATTTGTACTATTATATTTATTATCTTAGATAATAGCTTAAGTTACTTATTTCGTATGTTAAGTAATATAAATTATATTTTGTATATTAAATTCATCAATTTATCCATATTAAGAGGAGAAAAATTATGCAATAGATTGTATGTTATAAAGATTAGTTGATTTACATATAAATTATTTTTAAAAAGATAAAGAAATAATTTATCACATATAATAGTATTTGATATATGTAGTGTCATGTATATATTAGGATGATCAATTTTAATTATGTGAGTTATTATTATTATTCACTTTTTCATTAAGATAGTAATAGATACTCGTGTGGGCACGGCGGACCCCTTTTTCCGTCCTCACTCCTCTTTAAAAAAAATATCCCCCATCTGCTTTCTATCTTCGTCACAAATACCCCTATTTAATTATCCCCTTAGCGAATGCAGATACCCACGATTATCTATGGATATTCTTTGAATTTTTTTTTTAAAATTAACAAAAAAACCTATAATAATAATAATAATA
>NC_029777.3:103038218-103042739 GCF_000817695.3 Arachis duranensis | reverse complement strand
CTATAAACAATAAATTCTGATGATCAAAAATAATAAATTAAAATAAAAATTTTAAAAATATTATCTAAGAATATAGGAATCATAAAATATATAATATAAGATTATATATATATTAATAACAAAATAAAATCGTAGCATATAGATCCTTCGATATTTTTAAATGAATTTAATGAATTTATTTAAAAATAATAAATATTCATTCACTACAACAATTAATACCTGTTTTATTTACTGGACCATACTAATCAGAGAACAATTAAAAAATATATGTGACCAGTTTAAATAATTTATTTAAATATCAGTTAATTAATACGTAGTATAAACTCGTTACCTTTTCAATAATTAATACTCATTTTATTTAACTATCAATTAATTAATACTCATTTTATTTTAGGTTTAATTATTCTATTGGTCTCAATAGTTTTGCGAAATTTTCAATTAGGTTCCTATACTTTTTTTTCTTTTAATTTGCTCCTTGCACCAAATTTTTTTTTTCAATTAGGTTCCTTTTGGTAGTAATTGGTTTAATTGTATAGGGAGCCAATTAAAAAAAATTTGGTGCAGGAACCCAAATAAAAGAAAAAAAGTATAGGGACCGAATTATAAAAAATTTGGTGCAAGGACTCAATTAAAAGGAAAAAAAGTATAAAAAACTAATTAAAAATTTTGTGAAACTATAGAGACCAATAGAATAGTTAAACCTTTACTTTTTATATATAAAATAATAAGATAATAAATTAAATTAAATGAAGGTTTAATTATTCTGTTGGTTCCTATAGTTTCGCAAAATTTTCAATTAGGTCCCTATACTTTTTTTTTTTAATTGGGTCCTTGCACCAATTTTTTTTTAATTAGGTCCTTCTTGGCAATAATTAGCTTAATTTTTTAAGGACCTAACTAAAAAAAAATTAGTGCAAGGACCCAAATAAAAGGAAAAAAAATGTAGAGACCCAATTTAAAAAAAAAATTGGTGCAAGGACTCAATTAAAAAGAAAAAAAGTATAGGACCTAATTAAAAATTTTGCGAAACTATAGGGACCAATAGAGTAATTAAAAGTTAAATGAATTCATTTATTTCATTGCCTTATATATTATTTATTAAATCATTTAATATTTATGTGGTTTAATGAATCAAACAAAATTTTAAATAATTTAATATATATTCTAATTAAATTAAATATTTGATTAGTCATGATTGATGTAATTTAATGAATCAAATAAAATATTAAATGATAGAATATTATTTATTCTAATAAAATCAAATTAAATATAATTAATTAGTTATAATTAATATAGTTAAATGAATTAAACACTTTAAATTAAAAAATAATTTAGCTAACTTATCTCTTAAGGACACATTTTAAAAATATTTATTTTTTAATAATTTTTATAAAATATTTCTTTTTATAATGTTTCTAGCCTATGCTCTAAGGACACAGTTAACGGAACTCATTAAAAATATACTTAATTAGTTAATACAAATAATTAGTATACTTGATTTGGTTAAATAAATTAAAAGAAATAAATGTGAAAAGAAGAGAAAAAAAAAGTGAATGAATAAAAATGTGTAGCTATCAAAAGACAATAATTTTTTTTTAGTTTTTTATTTATTAATTTTTAACATATTAAAATTAATTTCACACTATTTATTATGTGTTATTCATCTCATTAGTTAACACAATCAATTAGTTTAATTATAGATAATTAATTATAATTGATATAACTCATTTCACTATATTTTTTAAAAAAATAATTAAAAAGACATGTTTTAATTTTTTGTTAAAGTAAAATAAAATAAAAAACATAAATTGAATAGATATAAATCTGAAAATTATAAAATTTTATTAAGAATTCAAATAAATTAGTACCATAAAACTAAATTTAATGTCTATTTAAAATAATTACCTGACCTTCTATTCTTCTTATTATTAATAATTTAAATAAAATAATATCTTATAACTTATTTTTTTATTTATTTTAAGTAATTACTAACATTTTATTTTTCTAATTATTTTCTTATCTTATTTATCATTTATGCTTTCGATCAAATATATTAATAAACAAATAATCTTTTCAATTTAAAATTAACTACTAACCATCAAAAATAGAAAATTTAGAGCAATTTAGTATTATGAACATTAATTATGTATTGTGAAATAACCTAAAATCTCAATGTAATTTATTTTTAAAGAAATAATCAAACATTATTGTTAATTATGAAATAACCTAAAATTATAATACATTTTATTATAAAACACCGTAAAAAAGACGTATCTCTTTTGTTAATTAAAAGCTAGAAGGAAAAAAATATGCGCCTAGCTGCCTAATAATGAGCAACTAAAATAGATAAAAATATTTAAAAAAAATAAAAAAATGAAATGTATAAGTAAAGATAAAAGAAATAAATTAAATAAATCACAAAAATGGTATCCTAAACACAAGAGAGAGAAAGAGAGAAAAGAGAAAAAATGAGTAAAAAACATTATGATCTTGTATAAATAGATGACATTAAAAAAAATAAACTAATTAAATTAATTAATGTATTTTGTTATCATATTTATTATTTACTGAAATAATTTGATATTTACTCCAATAAAATCAAATCAAATAACTAATCAGTTTATATAAATGATAATAAATTGTGAGATTTAAATGTATAATCAAATTAATTAATTGATATAATTAATTAGTTATAATTGATTTAGTTTACTGGATTAAAAATAATAAATCGAGAAACACTCTCAAAAGCATGCCACGTCAGCTCCATCATTAAGTGTAGAAATCCAATTTTTATATAATAGAATAGTTTTGTTGCCATTATATGAATCATGTCACTGGGACTAAGCATTCACTCACTCAACATTAATCTCATTTCACACACTTTGAAAAAGTATAAATTTGTGGTTGGATATAAAGTGCCAGAGAATAATTCGGTCACACTATAAAAGACTTACTAATTTATCAACAAGTTCATTTGCTATTTTCCACTCATCATCAGATAGTACAATTTTATACACAAATTTACAGTGTCTTAAACATTAAAAAACTTATCTATATGACAATGCAGAAGCAAGCATTAGATAAGTTGAATTCCATCTAGTTCTACAATTAAGTGCAAACTTTCTCCTATAATTAATATTCAATTGCCTACAAGTTTCTTCAAATTTTTCTTTCCTCTTTTATGTTGCAACCCAAAAAAAAAAAAAAACTCTCTCTGATTTTTCAATGAAATCATATATTGCATTCATGCCATCTTTCACAATCAAATTAATAATGTAAACACAATAACCTATGTGAAAGAATTCTCCTCTCTTAATAAAGTTAGATGGTGAAATCTTATCAAGTACAAGATGAATCATGGCATTATTTGGTCTTCTCATTCTTGTCGAACCTGATGATTGTTGTACTATTTTTAATATTAATTGCTTTGGTCCTCAAACATTACGAATCGGGCAAATTCTAATGTTATCATGCAAGTGCTTAGTTCCTTGCTTCGTGTCATCTCCGATATTTCTTTCCCAACATCTACATAATACCTTCCACTTTCCATCTATTTGCTCCATCCTAAAATGCTTCCAAGCCTGGGAAGTTAATCTTTTTTTTGTTAGGACTGCTCTACACGCTTTGACTAACTTCTTGTCCTCCCTTTTGTGTTTCTTCTTGTCCTTCCTTTTGTGTTTCTTGAAGATTTACTTCATTTGCTTGATCATCATTATTTTGTGTTGGTTCTGTCTCATTATTATTTTCAATAGGAGTTGAGCTAAAATTATCCATCTTGTACATAAACAACAAGATTTAATACAGAAATAATAAATTAAGATTCAATACAGAAATACTAAATTAGATTCTAGCTCAACTTCAGATACAAAGAAAAAATTCAGAAAACAAAAAAATATTAAATAAAATACAAAAAAATACATAATAAATTAGCAAAAATGGAAAAAAATAGAAAATGATAAAAGGTCACTAATTAATGATAAACAACAAAAAAGCAAAACAAGGCTTCTTCTAATTAATGATAAACCACACACTACACTACACGGTCATGGGATTTTTTTGTATTGCATGGGAGGAATGGCACGAACATAGCAGGGCAGAAAGGGAAATATGGTGAAAAATTGAAAATACAATCATATATCTGTAAACAAAGCAGCCAACAAAATCAGAAGCGCATTCATTAACAAAAACAACAGCCACCAACATTAAAAAATCAAAATCAAATTCATGAAAAAAAAAAGATTTTAGAATATGAAAAATTACATTATCAGAAACTAATTATTAATTAACATGAAATCAAATTAATGAAGTAAAAAGCCAAAATCCAAGCAATAAAGGAGAAAGTAGTGAATCTTACTAGGAATAGGGGAGAAATGGCCAGAGAGGTGAGAGATGCCAATGAAGAGAAGAGCAGAGACGCGGAGTAGCAATGCAGGATGGCAGCGGTGCAGGAGTTGAACGGACTCAACAGAGCAGCAATGTTGGCGATTAGCAAAGAAAAAGGGAAAAAAGATAAAGTCACAA
>NC_029777.3:103037355-103038154 GCF_000817695.3 Arachis duranensis | reverse complement strand
GTGATGGCGCGGTGAGTGGGATGGCGTGGTGAGACGGATAGTGGCGAAAGAGGTGCTCGGAGGTGGCTGGCTGGGTGCAGAGAGGATGGAGAGAACACAGAAGGAGGTGTCGCGAGGAGGGGTGAGGGTGACTAGGTGAGTGGCACTAGTGAGTGGGAAAAGGGATTAGGGTTTTCAACTTTTTAATATATATATATATATATATAAAAGGTGAAATGACAAAAAAATCAAAGTAAAAGATAAACTACTAAGAGTATTTAAGTAATTTAATATATTCAGAGAATGTGAAAAACGCGGAGATAGGGATCCCTGCACCTGTTTTGGGAGAATTTTGTTCTCCTATCTCTGTCGTCGCAGGGAAAATTCCCCGCCATTCGAGGCCCCATTCGGGGTGGTCTCCGCGAGGATTTCCGTCTCCCGAAAATTTTTGACATCCCTAAACCTTAACTATAAAACCTATAAAAGGGAAAAAACCAAACAAAAAAAAGAGAAAACACAACACAAGAGATCATTGAAATTAAAGAAAAAACAAACGAAAAAAAAAAACAAACCAGAACCGAATGATTGAATGCTATAAATGAAAAAAAAAAACAGAAAGCAAGAAGAGAGGAAAAGAAAGAGAAAAGGAAGTGAAGAAGAAATGCAAGCTCGCTAGCGATCTTATTTTTAGAGAGGAATAGCTTTTGCATATTCCGGAGATGTAGAAATTGCTCCGACAACAAAAATGCCTGTTGCAAAGGAAGTTGATGAGAAGATGGAAGAGGAGGTTGAGAGTTCATACTTCAAAGAGAGAGGGAGA
>NC_029777.3:103012480-103037344 GCF_000817695.3 Arachis duranensis | reverse complement strand
GCTAATTGAAGATTCATTATTTGTCAAGGTCAATAGAATGAGTTCACCAACCAACTAAAGTAGGTAATCATTCAATATTAAATATAAATATGTAATGACCTTCAATTACTTGCTGGTCAGAAGAAAATGAAACACTAAAAAATCAAGGTAAATTTAGAGTGTTTAAGCCAATTTTTATTGAGTTAATAGTCAAAATCATTCCTAAAAGATATATCGATTTCTATATTTGTCCTTAAAAGAATAAATTAATCAAATTCGTCTCCGAAAGATAACGGATCTGGTCACGTTAGTCATTCTGTCATCTTCCCTACTAACAACGTTAACAAAAACTGACGTGGCACGTTAAGTTACATTTTAACACAAAACGACCTCGTTTTTTCATGGGCTAGCCCAACAAAGGCCTAAACCCGATCCACCATCCCCCCAAACCCCACCCATTAGCCATTTTCTTCTTCAACACTGAAATTGCATAGCCACTAACTCTTGCCTGAATAGCCATGGATGTTGTTCTTCCCTGAAATTCCATAACCATCGTAGCACCGTCTTGCTGGCCTTCATCAATCATCACTACAGCACTCAAGATTCTATTCTGCCTTTTCGGATACTGTGTCGCACTCCGCGCCATTTATTCCAATGTTTGCTCTTTTTATCGCCGGTGGCTAGGCGGTTTTTTCGCGGCTCTCCTAGAGATCTACAACTCTCTCACCAAGCTCCGCTAATTCCTTCCCCTTTTCATCAAGAACGCCTTCTACCACTAGCACTTGTTTTGCACGGCTCGACAGCATCTGCAAAGCCTCATTTGCCTTTGACATCGTCGATGACCACGACAAGCTCGATGTACTTTACCACACCATGCTCAAAGAATATGCAAGAAACTCTTCTCTGCTTGAAGTCCTGAAATTTTACCATAGGGTAAGATCTGTTGGGTTAAGCATGATGCATATAAAATATTTGATAGAATGCCTCGTAAGGAACTTTACTATAGAAAGAGACGATGGAAGGACTAACGCGACTAGATTCATTATCTTTCGGAGATGAATTTGATTGATTTATTCTTTCGAAAACAAAAATAGATATTGAAGTATCTTTTAAGGACGATTTTAGCTATTAACTCAATTTTTATTTAAAAAAAAATAATTTTTAATCTTCTTACGATAATTTATATAGAACTCCTAATCTAGAGTTGTAAATGATAAGATATTAAAATGTCTTATATTTTGTTTAAAAATAATAAAATTTAAATTAAACTATCTTATCAACGAGCTATAACTTAAATAGCGTAGTCTTTCCATACTCACCTAAAAATCGCAGGTTCGAGTCTCACTCCTAACTTTAGAAATAAAAAGTTAAACTATTTCAATTTTCATATAAATATACTCAAATATTTGATTATTACATTATCTTTATTTTTATTTTCTTTTAAAGAAGGAAAAATATATTTTATATTTTTAATATTTTCAATTTTAACTTTAATTTTATTTCATTTAAATTTTAGATCTAATACTTTGAAATGTTTCAATGTTAGTCTTAAATTTCATTTCGTTTGGATTTTTCTGTAAATATTTTAAAATGTTTGAATTTAAATATAAAATGAAACTTAATACAAACTTTAGAGAAAGTATATTTTTACACGACCGTAACGAAGTGCTGACCCCTATCTATCTGTTTGGAACATTTTGCACAATCCAAATTAAAAATTGCAGCTAAGAAGAGCAGTGGTTTTAGATTTCCATGGCGAATCGATAGCGTGTTGTCGTTTAAGACGCAATTTACCCTCGAAAATGCTTACGACGCAGCCTCTTTCGCCGTTTACTACTCCACTATTCCACTCAAACCCACCGACTCAATCATCCTCTTATATCCCTCTCTCCTTTTCTTCTTCTTCTTCTTCTTCTGCTCCAACACGACGTCGTTCGGCAACCACGACCTCCACTCCTTCTAAAACGACTCTCAAGCGCCTCACTTCTCGCGTAGTTGAACTCACTCGCCGAAGACAGCTTCGCCAGGTAAGCATTCTTATGAGGATAATTTAATTATAATATTTCTAAAGCAATGTGTCAAGAAAAATTTAGGAAGATGAAGAATCGCGGTAGGTAATTGTTATATTGGTAGTTACTTAGCATGATTTAACACTTTTTGTTGAAATTTTTTATTGGTTGATAGTGTAAAATTGTTTTACGCATTTGGCGTTGAAGTCTATTGTTGTTATTTACTTTGGTTTTAGATTCTGGATGAGATTGAAGTTGCAAAGAGGGATTTAGGGAAGCTGAACACGATAGTGATGAATGCCGTGATTGAAGCTTGTGTTCATTGTGGCGACATAGATTCCGCGCTTAGGATATTCGATGAGATGAAGAAGCCAAAGGGTTGTGGTGTGGACAATGTCACCTATGCTACACTTTTGAAGGTGTTCAAACTTTTAAATTATTCTTTGCTCCAAAATTTCTTTCTTTCTTTCGTTCTGCTATGATGATGAGCAAATTTATTTATATGATATGCTTGAAGGTGCTAAAGTACAAGCTAGTTTAATTAGAGTAATGAGTAATGACATGTAATCATGTACTTCCTCCATTCCAGAATGCTAGTCTTTCAAGGTTATGTGAAAGGATAAGAAAATGATCAAGTATTCCAGACTTTCTTCAAAAATTGATTTAAGTAACTAAAAATGGTATAAAAATGATATTTTGTATTGAAGTTCTAGAGTGATAGTCAATTCAGAATATCTTAAGTTTAACATTATGGAATAGAGTTAGTATTTATTAGCCTCATATACAGTTAGATTAGATTAGATTAGATTAGATTAGACCAGCACTTTGGTAATTAGTCTGTTTGCAGTTAGGAACTAACCATTATCTAATTATTTAAGTTCTGATAATCCGCACTCATGTTCAGTAACACCATCTTTTCTGAATGCATTCTTTGCACCTGCATCTTCATTTCTTAGATGCTCTTCTCTTTCATGATATTAGAGCTCCCTATATAATGGGGATCTCCTGTACCACTTTAATCTTGTGCATTCAGGGAAGAGAATCATTGAGCACATTCTTCAACATTCTCCTAAATTTATCCTAATTTCAAAGCAAGATAAATATTTAAAGACATTAATATCTTGAGAGCATTTAAAAAGAAAAAGAGTTAAATAATTTTCTTGTTCGGAAATTAAGAGGATGATTAGGATGAGGTTAAAGGAGATACATGATTGTTGATTGTTGTTTTAATAAAATGAAATACTACCAAACAAAAAGTGGTACTTGTTTTCTAATTTTTATCATGCAGAATTCTGTTTACTATATAAGGTATATTTTTTTTAAATGAAAATATAGTGCCAAGAGAATTTTAAATACTGCATTGCAAGCTTACAGAAATTAATATTCACTTTTAAAAAGAAAAACTGTTTTAAGAATGAGCCCAGCATGAGATTATTGCTGTTTTCTCTGATATTGGCCAAAATTTTATGTTATTTTCGTTTCTTTAACTTTCTGTTAAATGTTATGGCTTAGGGTTTAGGTGAGGCCCGAAAAATTGATGAAGCATTTCAGTTGCTTGAATCAGTGGAAAATGGTACTGCCTTGGGAAGTCCAGAGTTGTCAGCTCCATTGATTTTGGGTTTGCTAAATGCCTTAATTCAATCAGGTGAGTCAGACTGTTTGATCTTATATTTAACATAGTTAAACTGATTTTCACAACTTATGATAAGTTTAGCATTAGGTCAGGACAGCTTGTCAGTGGTATTAATTCAATTGTATTTGGGTTTAGTACCTGCTGGAATTGTTTATTAAGTAACTACATTATCAATTTCTGCAGTTTGCCATTGCATTTTATGTTTTATTTAGGTTGGGGAAATTTCTATCTTTAGGATATATACATTTGTCTAGCTGTACTAAAACTTCATGTTGAATTGTGATGTTTCACTTGTGATGCTATAGTGCAGGAGACTTGCGTCGCGCCAATGGCCTCCTTGCACGATATGGGTTTTTGTTCCGTGAAGGTGGCAGTTTTCCAGTCTCAGTATATAACTTACTAATGAAGGTTTTGCTCTGATCCATGATCTTGTAAGAGCGAAAGTTTCATTGTGATAATTGTTTAGCAGTTATAGGGATTGCAAATGTTAGTTATAACAGAATTTTAATCTTGATTGCTTCTTATTTTCAAAATTTAGGGGTATATAAACTCTGGCTGTCCTCACACTGCGCTAAATATGCTCAATGAAATAGTACATCAAGGATTAAGGCCTGACAAGCTCACATATAATACACTAATTTTAGCATGTGTCAAGATTGAAAAGATGGATACTGCAATGCAGTTTTTGGAGGAAATGAAGGTAAGCACTTGAAATTCAGGTCCAGTATTTCTATGGTAGATAAATATGAAACCTTTTGAAGTTTCTCCTTTTTGTATTTTTAGGGCAATTCAGAAAAATTCATTCATGAAGATCTGTTTCCAGACATCATTACATATTCAACATTGCTCAAGGTTAGATTTCTCATTTATTTATTTGTTTGATTACTTTGCTGTAGTATAGAACCATAAATTCGTTCCTTCAAAAGTGATATTCACTTTATAATGTGTGTAACTCCCGATTGGAGGATTCTTAACTCACCAGTAGTGAACTAAGGGGTAGCTCCAAGGCCCCATTATTGAGACAGCTAGACAGGCCTGTATTCCTTTGGCTCTTGTTGTGAAAAATATTTTAGGATTTCATCTACAGTAGTTTGGTCATGTGCAGGGAAGACTTGTTAGGAGATAGATAAGATGGAGTTGCCTAATAATTAGTTAGTTAGTTACAGTTAGGAGATGACGGAAAACTATGGGGGGAATCATTAAAAAGTTTTAAAGGTAAATGGTTTATCTATAGACATGGTTTACTATTAGGACAATATGGCATTGCTTGATCCATTTAATATTGTTCTCTCAGCTAGTTAGAAAAGGCTTAGTTGGTTTGTACTGTCTAGATTTATTTTAACGAATGTCATTATCTGCCCATTATATTAATTCAATGGATATTTATGCTCCACACATAATTTACATTGTCTCTTTGCTCATACTCCCAATATGTATTTTGAACAAAAATAGTTACAAAACTATCTTAAATTTTTCTATTGGTTTGGGATGGTTCTCCAGCAGCAACTTTCTCAGTTTCTTTATGTAAAATACAGGGTTTTGGAGAGGCAAAAGATCTTGCTTCAGTTCTGAGAATAGTGCTGGAAATGAAATCATGCCATGAATTAAACATTGACAGAACTGCTTACACTGCAATAATTGATGCTTTACTAAAATGTGGCTCGGTTAAGGGTATGTTGTTATTTTACAAGTTTCTTACTTTTCTTGTTTAATAGAGAACTAGGATAATTTCAGGAAGACTTAAAAACATAAATTGATGTTATTTTGAATTTGTGAGGAGTGATGATAGTAACCAAATTCATGTTTCTGAAATTAATGAGTTATCCTTGTCTCTCAAATTAAGGGGTAAAACTAATCTCAACTTGTGATACCAATGTATTTCTATTGTGCATTTAGGTGCTTTGTGTATTTTTGGAGAAATATTGAAGAAAGCTGGTAGGAATGCCAAGTTAAGGCCAAAACCTCATCTATACCTCTCCATGATGCGGGCTTTTGCTTTACAAGGAGATTATGATCTAGTTAAGAATTTGCATAAGCGGATTTGGCCAGATTCTGCAGGGATCATCTTGCCAGTTGCACAGGAAGAAGCTGATCACCTTCTCATGGAAGCAGCACTGAATGCTGGCCAGGTACTACGATGTCTTTTACTAGTATTATTGCCATTGTGGTGGAAAAGTCTTTTATTATTAGGTGCTTTGTTGTCATATAAAGAGAAAGAACTTGGCAGAGAACCTTTGTTCTTTGAATATGTATACCTAGCACTCAACATCTTTGTGGGTAAAACTTGTAAAGAAGCCGCTGTCTACAGTTTTAGAATTTCAATGTAGGTAAAACTGCGTGTTCTCCTCCTGCTGGAGAATTCTGATATATATAGAGTAAGTATACACTAATTTCAGATGCTATCCTGAGCTAACCTACAGAATTTGAATACATAATCACAGATGCACAATCCCACAGAACTTGCAGATTCGGATGAGCAAATATTCCGCTGTAATACATGCTACTATTCTACTAATATACTGGCAGATACTCTGCCATAATATCCAATCAATTCTATCGACCTGCAGCACGAATGCGTATAGTGGTACTGTATAATGCAAGAGTATTTGGATAGTAATTAGAGTTGGTATTCCACATGATTTTACATTATGTTATTCCAGATTGTTGATTTTCTTCATTTTTGTGAAATTGGTCTTTGCTACATATGATGTAGAGAAGAACCTGGTTATTAACTTGGACCTTAACGTATACCCTTTTGTTTCAAAAAACGAGAGGAAGGGGGTGCGAACCTGGCATTTGAAGTTAATAAACCGCAACTTCGTAACAGATTCTGCATTATTTTGGTCAGGTTGATATTGCTGCTAAAATTCTTTCTGATATTGTTTCAAGATGGAAAGGCATATCATGGACCAGTCGTGGAGGCATGGTATTTAAATAGTATTTTCTTGAGTTTATGGCAGTATTAAATTTTTTAAATGCTTAGCTTGATTTGAATATCTTCATTTTTAATTTTAATTTATTGTTTTTTAAATGTCTCCTTCATAATATTGCCCTGGATCACATGTAATGCAGTTCCCAAATGTCATCACAATGCAACCTTTTCTGAAGAAGCTGACTCTCATTGACATCCATTATTTTCTCTCAAATAGTTAATGTTAACAGCTGCCCATGCTTTTATGCTTCAGGTTGCTTCACGCATTGAGGCTATCTTGGGATTTTCCAAATCTATATTTAGTCCTTACTTACTTCCTGAGGTACTTATCATTTGTATCATTAACATTCCTGCACAAGGCAAGGCCCCTTGCTGTCTTGCTGTTATGTTAAAGAACTAAAATGCTCGAGTTTTTTCAACATGCTTCTGAAGCTGTGTGTGGTTAAAGTTTTGTTAAGGTTTATGACTGTTTGATTTGAATTCGTAGTATGTTAAGATAGGTTCTACTTGGAGAACTTGCATGTTGTCTAATTACATTCTCTTGGTTCAGGTTTCACCCGATGAACCAGTTCAGAATTTCATGGTACCATTTGAAGCGGCACAGCCACTACATGGTGCCATAAAGCTGGAGAAAGTGGCCATGCGTTTCTTAAAGGATAAAGTTGTTCCTATTGTAGACGAGTGGGGGAGCTGTGTAGGGCTGTTGCACCGTGAAGACTGCAATCAGGTATTGTTTTTGTTAGCTCGGAACGTTGTGAAATTACCGTTTCATTAAACTCTGTTATCTTCTGGATTTGAATAGGAAACCCTACAAGTTTTTAATAAATTTTTGAATAAAGTATGCTTTTTTGTCTTTAGTGTTTGTGATCTTCTTCAAAAATACCCATTTCATTTAATTTTGTCACTAACGTTTTCGATTTGTATCAAAATTACTACTAGACATTAACTTCATCTAAAATGTTAGAGACAAAATTGAAAACATCTCAGAGTAATTTTGACATGAATTGAAAACGTTAGGGACAAAATTGAATGAAATTAAATGTTACTCGTATTTTTTAATAAAATCACAAACGTTAGGGGAAAAAAACACTTTACCCTAAATTTTGCTTCCGTCAATGACTTGCAGAAAACCTAATATGCTTCTTTTTAATCTGTTCCACTCCCTGTCTCATCACGGCTTAAATTTACTAAGTTGTAATGCATAATAGGGTACTTAAGCCATGTATATAGTTGAACATCGTTGTTTTTGGTTGGTCCTTGCCTTTGGGTTTGGTTATAGTGCTTAATAATATGAATAACAATAATGTTATGTACTTACGAAAAATCAGCTACCTAATTAACCACTAGATATCTATATATCATTAATAAGTGAAAAAAAAGGGAGAAAAACTGCCTGCAATTAACACATATATATCCTTAATAATCATATGCATTCCTCTCGCTGGATTATTTGGGACTCTTACTATTTGATTATATGAATTTATTCATTGTGCAGTTGGATGCTTCCTTATCAACAATGATGAGAAGCCCTCCACCATGTGTAACAAATTTGACATCTATTGGTTATGTAGTTGATTTAATTTTAGAGAAACGGTACCCAATGGTTATCGTTGTAAATTACACAAGCTCCTTTGCCACTTCATACAGCACAAGGGCTCTTGGAGTTTTTACATTAGAACAATTGAACAGGGTTAAAAGAACACCTGTATCTGGATTAAAAGGGACAGAAATTCCAGTCCACGCAAGATGAACCATACAAAATTCTCTCCTGTTCCGGAAATGCCATGTTTTTGTGATATCATATATAAAGATGAATTAGTTTCTAACTACAATATCCTATCTGAAACAAGTTAAACTAGTTTATTCATTTTTCAAATTTTTGAGAAAGAAAACGATAATCCATTATTATTATTTATCATAATAAAAATTAGCTTTTCTTTTCGCCAATTCAAAAAATATATTTCCCAGAGGGATAAAATAAATTTAAGAAGAGATCATTAACGGACTCTAATAATTTAAAGCTGAATGTATTGTAGATGCACCAAATTTTAAGTTACTTTTTTTTTTCTTTAGTCTTTACACAGATTTTAAAGCTAATTTCTAAAATAACATAGTCCAAAGTTTTCAACGGCACGATTAAGAATCATAAAGCTAGATGGTTAATCTCAGGGCAATCCTTATGCATTCAGCATTTATTTTAGAATTGATCACTCTAAAAGATTAATTATGTGAATTAGTAATTACTAATTACATTGATGATAACCCTCTTTAGTGGAAAGTAACCATTTTTACAAAAAATATATAATGAAGGAAAAATAAGATTATTGTAGGTTTTAATTGTATAGAGTGGTTTGTAGAGAGACTTATTTTATGTAGGATGTCCTTTGCCTATGACTCTTCAAATTTATTTATTTTTTTACAAATCTAAAAATAAGAGAACAAAAGTTACAAGTATTTAACAAAAAATTACATGCTGGGATCAAGGAATGAAGAATTCTAATCATTTAAGTATTTACACTATACTCCAAAACACAGTTGTGTTTAACAAAATTTTCTATCTTGCTCAAGGATTACTTATTTTTGACTTGTGACTAAGGGTTTGAAATGGATGGCTTCGTTAGGCTCTCCTCAGAACAAGCAAGTGAAGGAGAAGAAGCTTCATCCTGAAACATTTTCATGCCACATTTATGTTAATTAGTGTGAACTTATGCTATGCAAGTATTGAATTAACATATGTTTGTTATGGAAGATAATCTTTGAATTAGAACATGACCAAAACTGTATGTATAATTGAAAGAACAGCAAAGGGACATACCAACTGAACAGAAACTTGGCTCTGGTTGGATGGGCTGACATAGCCATTGAAATGTAGAACACCATTTTCAGCCAATGACCTTAGACTATTTAGTATTGGTAGGACTTCCTTGCCGAGATCCGGTCTGTCTTTTCGCCTTAGCTCGGCGCATTTGATCGAAATTTTTGCTAGGCTCAAAGCCTCATCCATTGGCCAATCAGGCACCTTAGGATCAAGCACATTGGCAAGTGTTCCCTTCTCAATGGCTTTCTCAACTTGATGAGCCAATCCCATTGGTGGTTTCGCCGTCAAAATTTGCAAAAAAATGATTCCAAGGGAGTATATGTCAGATTTTACACCTAACATTCCTGTTTGTTGGTACTCAGGGTCTATGTAGCAAAAAGTTCCAGCAGCAGATGTCATATGGTATTGAGTGACCGAGTCAGCGACCGAAGGTGGGACTAGCCTTGCAAGACCTACGTCACTGATCTTGGCAACACAGTTTCTGTCAAGCAGGATATTAGCCGGCTTCAAATCTCTGTGGACAAGAGGCTCTGGTTTTGTTTGATGGAGGAATAACAGGCCGGTGCCGATTTCAGCTGCTATTTTAAACCTGATTTGCCAAGGGAGTGGAGGAGTGTCTCCTCTACAAAAGAGTCTATCTTCTAAGCTTCCATTCGCCATGTATTCGTAAACAAGGCATCCGTATTCCGGACAAGCTCCTAATAGGAGTACCATGTTAGGATGCCGGATGCAACTCAGTACCTCAACCTATTATGTACATTCAAACATGTAAAGTAAGAAAAGTATATTAGACAGAGAAATGATATGTGGCCATTAGAATTTATTATCTTTGGATATCACTTAACCATCAACTCAATTTCTTTACTCTATTAATAAAAAAACAATAAATTCTGATGATCCTCTAACATTTTTCTAGTAGATATTCAATGTCTAACAACTTTGTTTATTTATGTTGTTTGTCCTTACCTCTCTTTGAAACTGGGACCTTCCTTGTGCTGCATCAGGACGTAGAACCTTGACTGCTACAGGTGTATGATCAAGAAGGCATTTAAAGACCGGACCATAACCGCCTTCTCCAATCTTCATGGAAGTTGCAAAAAAATTTGTTGCTGCTTCTATTTCCTCAATTGAGTACTTTCTACACCTGATGTCATTTTGTGCCAAAGCATCAAGTGCTCTTTTCTTAGCTTCTGCTTCTTTGATTGCTTTCATTTCTGCATTAAGTCTCTTTTGTGCTTCTAGTTCTGCAATCCTCTTTTGTGCTTCAGCTGCTTCAATGGCTGCTTTTGCTTTAGCTTTCTCCATTTCTACAATTGCTAACGCAGTTTCTTCTCCCAGCTTTGCCTCCTCTAATTTCCTCTCTTCTTCTAATTTCCAACGTTGAAGTTCTATAGCCTGTCATATATATAAGAAAAAAAACAAAAGTACTTTATTTCTCAATGTTTCAATTTTAAATATTTTACTTTTTATAATAAAATGATTAAGTGAAAGTTTGAATAAACTGTGAAACATTCAAGGTAAAAAATATTTTTTCTGATAATTTATTATCAGAACCAACTCTATCATAAAATTTGTGAATCTATACCTTCTGTTTTGCTGTGAGAGCTTCTTTACATGCTGTGCTGTACATTTCCATGGTTTGCTTCAACTCCAACTTCAATCTCCTCATTTCATTCTCTACATCATCCTATAAAATTGTAGTCCACGTAAGGAAATGAAAGATAGTAGAAATATTTGATGAATTGTTAGCTTACCGTGGCATGTGAGGAAGATAAGACCCCATCAATATCATGTGAAACATATGAGAATTCAGGAGAGTCGGCAAGACTATCCATAGACATCCTAGGATGATGAACAGATTCAAAGCTGTAGTTTCCATCAATGTTGATATCAGAGCCATATGATAATCGAGGATTCGACATTCCTGCATCGGAGCCGAGGTATAACGAAGGAATCATGCGGTCTATACTCGACCTTTCTGAGCTCACAAATGTTATGTCAGTATCTGACCATGACATTTCTGCATATGACTTGTCATTCACACCTTTCCGAGTTAATGGCGACCTGCTTTCAATTTCGTAACAAGAAAGTCTCAGGAGCCAGCACTTTCATTAAAATCTAGCCAGTATTTAACCATTAAAAAAAGTATGTAATTCCACACCATTAGATGTAATCTTACATCATTAAAAATACTACTACAAATCACAAAATATGCTGACTCCTAGTACGACTGTTTCGTAATTATTACTGTATCATACATCAATACTAAAACATTTTTTATCCAATGAAGGCCACTAACCTGATTGTATCCGTTGCTTCTTGTGATCTACGAGGTGCATCAAAGGATCGTCTTTCATGGGGTTTAGCAGGCAAACGTGGGTCAGAAGCAGAGGTTAAATTAGAATTGGATTGGGTAAGGTGTGGAAGCAAAGGAGAAGGGGAAGGAGCAGGACGAGAAGCTGATCGTGTTGAATGAATCTTTCCTTTTGAAACCACATACACTGTACAGAAATCTGGTGCCCCTTTTGATACTAATCCCGGAATATCTGCTACCTTGAATCTTGTCAAATTAAAACATTTCCTCAGTAAATCATTCTTACAACTCCTACATGGAGGGACATTAATTTAACATTACCTAAGGAAAGTAGATTTGCTTGAATACCCTAACACCAAATGCTCTATTATTGTTTGGGAAGCATATTCTGTTAATCCTTTCGCTACATCTACATCTTCTAGGAGTATGTCCTTGCAACGTATCTATAAATCAATAACCAAAACTGCAAACATATATGAAATGTTCGATAACAGTTAATAAATGCTAAATAAGACAAGTTCTGTCTGTTTACTTACATCTTTGCGTGCACAGAAGAGATGATATGAATGAAAAATCTCTTTCCCCGGGTCATCAAGGCCCTTAGAAGGTAATTTGCCATCACCAATGCCAAATATCCCTATTTTTGTGATGAACAAAGTAAAGTGATTAAAGTATGAGGAGGGGCATCATGTGTATGTTTCAAAAGGAGAATACTCACTTGGAGACAAGAGAGAATGTGATGTAGAAAGAGAAGTTGGCCTAAGCTTGACATGAATAAGAACAACGGTTTGAGATTTTGTGAGGAGATGTTCGGTGGCCCATTGAAGTGCATGTCTGCTCCCCTTACTATTATCTATTGCTACTGCCACTACTCCATGCACCCCCTCCTTCTTATCACAATGATTCTTTTGCAACCACATTCCTCTCTTTAGATTCCTGTTTTCACATTAACAGAATCAAAAATGCTATTCGTACACCAAAATTAATTACTAAAATCAGCCATCAATATATTTGTATATAAATATATGTATAATTTAATTTATTTTTTCAATGTGTATTTATATTCTAACATGTATAAATAACATAATCCTAAAAGCATTACTCTTATATCTAAAACTTTACGGTTTCTGATGTTAGCTAAAATTAACTATTATAATATTGTTCTCTAAAATTACTCTTTAATTATTTGTTTATTCAAAAAGATTTTAAAAGTTACTTTTAAAATAATAATATATTTTTATATAAAGAAAATACTTTTAAAATAAGAAAAATTAATTCAAACGTACCTTAATTTCTTTCCTCCAAAAAACGTTCACTTTTCAAAACCTTACAAGATTTCTTTCTTTTTGATCGTGTCTTCTTTGAAGGAAAAATAACGAAACAATGCAATCAAAGGAGACTACCCTATCCTTCTAACTCTCAAGTATTGCTTTATCAAATTCACTTTAAATTCTAACGAATTTAAAGCCCATGACTCTCTGTGACAATGGAAACTATTCTTGTTAAAGAACAATGCAAGATGAGGTAGCATGCTTTTTCTTTTGAATTTTCTATATGACTTTGAAGTATTTGTTTGAGTTGTAAATTTTTCTTTTTGTTCTCTTGACTTTTGGTGTTTGAATGACAAACATGATAGAAAATAACCAATCTTACTTTTTGTTGAATAAACAATAATAACAACCATTTTTGTGTTGATTTTAGCTTGCTTAAGAATTTGAGCTCTTTACGAACTTAATAACCACAAACATTTTGCTCTATGTTTATCTCTTTATATGAGAATAACCAAACTTCACGGGTTGGCTTTGACTTTCTCCCTTGTTGTAATAGAATGGTACTTTTTTATTTTTTAACAACAAGTGAAAAAGCACCAAAAAATAAATAAAATAAAATAAGATCGTAAGAATAACGAACATTTCAAACTTGGTTAGAGTGAAAATATAAAAAAATAACTAATTATATGCGAAATTCTTTCGTTTTAAGAATTTTGATTTCAGTTTATGGTTAAAAAAAAATTGAAAGATAATAGAAAATTAATTCAAAATAGCTCAAAGTTATCTTATTTTGTATTTTTTAATTATCATTAAAATAATTAAATAATATTAAATATAATAAATATATAATTATAGATGTTATATTTATAAAAGTATATATGTATAACTTAAAATTATTAGATTATTGTTTGGGGAGGGTTTGTTTGAAAAATAATCGATATGTTTTTTGAAGGCTTAAATAAATTAAAAAATAAAGAAATTATTTAAATAGAAGACAGTTTTGTTTAAAATTATTCTTAAACTTCTCTCGATGAGAAGGAAGCTTTATTTAATAAAGTTGTCATCGTCATCTTTGCTATGATGTTTGCTTTTGTGTTTACATTTTTCATAATCAAATTAAACGAAATTCAATACGCTAATTCTAATACATGATATTCTTTATTTTGAATACTAACGGATTAATAAACCCAAAATCATGTTGGTGATTAGTAATAAAATTAATGGATATTTCATATTCGAATTTGACACCAAATCATTTTCAACATTTTTTGTTGAATATTGTTTTTTAATTCTTCGGAGAAAAAATTATAATAAAACAAAAAGAGGAATTACAAAGTAGGAAGAATAAATTGCAATAATTCACCCTTTAATACTAGATGACAATTGATTATTGTAGTAGTGGTATATATGCAAGAATTATTGAGCATGAACATCAAGTAGCAGCAATAATTGAGAAAGAGAAATCGTCTTGAGTGAAAGTAGTAGCCCTAGAATGCAAATCTCCTTCACTAACATAAGAATAAGAATTTGAATTATTAATATTATTATTATTATCTTCCCCAATGTCCTTGACCTCTTCAATCTTTGCCAAAGCCTCCTTCAAATCCCACCTACTCTCCAAATCCCACTCACAACAACACATCCCAATCCTCAAAAGCTTCAACATCTCACCCTCACCATTTTTAATTCCCATTATGCCCTCATCAAACACTTCTCCACTCCACTCTTCCCTCACCACCGTGTTCACCCAAGTTGCCAGGTCAGCATTATTCTCAGCCTTCCCTCCATGCCTTAAATAGTTCGCCGGGAACTTCCCCGTCAGCACTTCTAGAATCAAGATGCCAAGACACCACACGTCCGTCTTCTCGGTTGTCCGCTCGGATGACTCAGGAGACTTATATGCTGCCATGAATTTCTGAGCATGGCTCTTGTTCATCACCGGGACAAGGCCGTACTCCGTTAGACGCGGCTGGAACGCCGCGTCCAAGATGACGTTGGAGGATTTGAGATGGCCATGGGGGACTTTTTGGTTTGGAAATTGTGTGTAGAGATATGCAAGTCCCCTTGCCACTCCTTTTATGATCTTTAAACGAGTTGGCCAAGTTAGCATGCATCCATTTTTCCTACCTGATTTTCCATCCATCATTTTCAACGAATTAGGTCCATGTGTCTAAATTAAACTTTAAGTATTAGTTCAAATAAATTTAGTTCTTCAAAATTGTTGGAACTAATTATGGTTACATGCTTACATAATTACATGTGATTGTGACTTCAGGACCACCAATGTAACTATTTCGCCTGAAATTATTTTATATAAGTTTATGAATTTAATTTTAAGAGAAAAATCCTAAACGGCTTTGAGAATTATCTCAAAAACACAACGAAAACTCAATCTAACTCCTGAGCTTTATTTTTATGGGACTGATTAGTTTTTGTACCAAAAAAGGTTAATATTATTTTTTTTTCATAGGAGTTAATCAGTTCAAAAAAATCAGAGATCAAATTAAGTATTTTTTTTATTAAGGACTTTATAGTTCTTCCGAGATAATTATCAGAAGTCAAATTGGATATTTACTCTAATTTTAATAATGTATTGTTGATATAAAATAATTTTATATAAGCATCTAATTACATATAGTTATGTTAGTAAAAATAACTAATTTTTAGATTCATTACATGAATGATTATTTAAACAAAGAGATATAAGTAAACAATAATAAAATATTTTATGCTGTGAATACATTATTATTAAACTCTAAATTTATAAGTAATTTAATATTTATTTTTTTTTAAATATGTGCTTTGACATTCTAATGTTATCAACTGGTGATAGTATGAAAAATGTTTTCTTTCAACTTTTCTCCTAAAATTATCCTTTTTGTGTTTTAGTCACATAGTTACTCCTAAATTTAATCTTTTGTACCATTTAACAATTTCCTAAAGTAAAATTAAATACTTTAAAACTCCAAAACATAAGAGATCAAATTTGAGAGAGATAAATTGCATTTTATGTTATAGAAATTAAAAAGTAGAGAATAGTAGTAGACATATACCGTGGAGATGAGTAGCCAAGCTATGATTATGACCAAAATCATAAACCAAAAACTTGTCTTGTCTTGTATAGTGGAATGCAACAAGAGGGAGCAAATTAGGGTGTGACAAACTCCCAAGCCTTCTCATATGATCATAGAACTCATGTTTCCCAACATTGTTCATGTGCCTAAACCTTTTCACAACCACTGCTTCTTCATTACCACTATTATTATTCACAACCATAGCTTTGTAGGTACAACCAAAACTTCCACTACCAAGTACCTCAGCTGAAGCCCTAAGCAACCCTTGCAAATCAAATGCTTTCCCTCTATCTTCCCCTACAAAATTCAACTCTCCCTTAACATCAATTGATGATTGTGCACTATAGTAGGCTGAGTGATTCTTATGGGGTGTTGATTTTAGCCTCTTGCTTGATTTCGTGGGCCATCCGCGGCGGCCGGAGATGAAAAGAAGTACTAGCATTGAAGCAACCACAACCGCGGCCACCACCGTGATAGCAATTATAAGATTGCGGCGGTTCTTTGCATTTGGAGAAGGAGAAGGGGAGTCAAAGGTCACGTTAGGATCGGCGTTGCAGCTCTTGTTCATAGGCTTTCCACATAGATTTATGTTGCCTGTGTTGCAAGGAAAAGAAAAAGAGAAGAAGAAGATGATGAGAAATGGATCTTAAAGGTTTAATTTGCATAATTTAATTTAATTTTAAAAAATTTATAATCAAGTATTGTAAGATCTTGGTTGCTTAAAGAAAAAAAGAAGGCTATAGCTACCAGCAAATCGGATTGGATCTTGGTTGCTTAAGCTTTGGGGTATGATACCCTCCAATAGGTTGTTTGATAAATCAAACACATTAAAGCTGAGATTCTTTTGATGAAACTCTGGTATTTGTCCTTCAAAACTGTTACCACTTAAGTTCAATTCCAAAAGCTTAGGCAATTCAGCAATGGACTTTGGAATATAACCACTCAACTCATTCTCTTCCAAGTACACCTTCTTCAATCTTTTCATACCCTCAAAAGCATCATCAGCAATGTCACCAGAGAATTTGTTATTAGAAAGAAACAAAGCTCTTAACCACACAATCTTCTTGAATTCAGGCATTGGACCCTCAAAGTTATTTCCTATGACACTGAAGCTTGTCAAATTTGATAACTCAAATAATGTGTCAACATCAATTCTCCCACTTAGTCCCATATTCTCTAGTCTCAACCCATGAAATGATTGTGTTTTCTTGTCACACAATAAACCATTCCATTTACAAAGATTTGGCTCCGTGCCCCAATTACTCAAAGCAATGTCCGAATTGGACAAGGAGCTTTTGAACGTGATCAAAATTTGTTCATATGTGTCACCCAATGTTGCCACAAAATTAAAGGCCAACATGGTGAAGATCATGAGAAAGCAATAGTGTTTTCTTTTATGACCCATAATTAATTGATCATCGGAGCTTGAAGCCAGAAATGATTTTTGGCTAATGGGGTAGGAAGAAACAAGGAAAAGAAAAGGTATTGATGAGGACGAAGAAGAGAATTTACAATTTGATATTCAAAAGAAGCATGCATAGTGAATTAAGGTTTAATGGTTTAAAGGGTGACATTGACGAAGTCCCACACTGAGAATAATTGGCTAGGCCGGCTTTTTCTTATAAGTATTCTCTTCAATATTTTGGACCTCATTTCCAATGTTTTTGTTCAATACACATAGCATATAGTACTTATGTTAGATGTTTGTAATTCATTATATAAATATATAGAAAACAATTTTGGTATCCGTCATCTTATTAAGTTCATGACATATTTTTACTATTTTAAACATATTAAAAATATAATTATTTATATATCTCTTTTTATCGATTTATTAAATTTATGAGAGAGTTAATTTTATAATATGGTATAAGAATTTATTTGATCACGAAATTTAAAATTTGATTCTTGTTAGATCTTAAAATAAAATTTAATATAAGATAAATTAAAAAAAACCTTGTACAAAAGTTTAACTTATTAAATTTTTAGAAGAAATAAGTTTATCACAAAATACTTATAAATTATTTATAAATCACCATTAGAATTCGAGTTTGTTCTACATCAATTGTGTTAATTAATTTTAGTAGTTTAGTTAAAGCTGTTGATTATTAATGTTAACGTTGATGAATTAAGGAAAGCAAGCTAAGGTGTGTTATATATATTGCATTGGCCGTCAACACTATCTAGTAATAATCTTCTGTATGTGAGTTGTGTTTGTCGTGTGTGATTGTTTTGTTCTATCTCAAGTTTAATTACTATGCAAAGACGACAGGAAGATTGTCATAATTAAGTAACTTGACAAGTGCCTTATTTGTTTAGGGGCATATGCCTTGGTTAACAACATTGACACAACCTAAGAAGTAAGAACTTAATTCTAAATATATGGAACACTGCTAGTACCATCCAATTAATTAATAAAAGAGAACTTACATGTGATATAACTATTTAATAATTATATTATAATTTAATTTGTTAGAGAATAGCATCGAATCTTTAGGGTATCTCTATTAAAATAGAACAAAACTAAATATTTGATTCCAGTGACGGATCCAGAAAATTTTGATAGTGAGAGCAAAATATATATAATATGATAATAATTTTTATAATAAAAATATTACGTTTACATAAAAAATTAGTTATCAAATTATCTATTATAAATTTGTGTATAAATATATATATCATTTAACTTATTTTTAATGTGTATTTTATATTTCAAAATTTATATTTTAAGATTTATTCTATACAAGTGATTATTTTTTGTATACGTAACATAATTGTTGTTATAATTATTTTTTGTTATTATGAAATATGATTAGGTTTCAAAATATCTAATTACAAATTAAAATACTAAAATAGTAATTTAAATAATAACATATAATTTAAAATTTAATTTTTTATATTTCATATTTTAAAACCTTGACCATATAATTAAAATGTCTTTTTTTTTGTATATATAGTTAAACAATCATTTAAAACTCAACTTTCATACAATTAGCTCTTGATGATATTATTCATAGTTAAAAAAGTTCATTTAATTAGTGTAGTTATTATGAAAAAAACTAAAGCTAATTTTAAAAGAAGAAATACAAATGGATATAGATAATATTCTTTTGAATCGATTTCTAAGAAAGAACATCAATCTTATTTAAATTTGAAACTTGATCATTATAATGGACATCTAATATGAAGTTCTTAAATTGGCTATCAAGTATCGAAAGTTGAATAAAAAATTATTCTGGGGTCAAATTTAATAATTTAGTGGGGATAAATAAATAGTATTATTATTATTATATATACCACTCAATAAAATTTCAAATTGTAGACACACCCTAAAAAGTAGATCCGTCCCTGTTTGATTCATTAAAATATATGCGACGTCGATTTTAAAATAAAAATGTTTTTTCCCTCTAGTTCATCGACAATGTGACAATAACAAAAAAATGATTAATGCATCATAAAAAAATCGATGATCAAACTGTCGATTTTATTATTTTGTTTTTAATTATCTTTTTTTTAAATATTGACAACAAGTTGTCGAGAAATATTAACAGAAAATAAAACCGTCAATTTTTTACATAAAAAAATACGTTTTTTCTTGTATTAATGACTCAAAAAATTAGTTTAAAATATGAAAATTATCTTATGATAATATTATTATATAGAGATTTTATTTTTATAAATATGAGATTTGTAATACTTCTATTTTATGCTTAGAAAATTATTTTCATAACATATTATCGTTAAATCTTATTTGAGTTATACGATATATGTTGTGAGTTTTTTCAGTCATACCATCAGATCATTAGATCTTGGTTGTTCGATTTTTTATTATTCTATTTTAGAGATTTGTATTGACATAATTTTGATTTGGTATCTCTATTATTTGCTTTTTCATGCATTTTGGTTAATTCTTTTTAAGAGATTATTTATATTTATTAAATTGAATAATAAAATAAATAGGTTAATATTTGAAAGGTTTTTACTGGCAAATATTATAATTGCCGCTAAAATCTTTTAACGACAAAGTATAAGACGACTAATGTCTAATTGTCAGTAAATGTATTAGCGGCTATTTGTATTGTCGCTAAAAATAAAATAGATGACCACTAAAAATGATTATTTTTATAGTACATCTTGGTTAATTGTTTTTAAGAAATTATTTCTATTTATCAAACTGAATAATAAAATAAATAGGTTAATATTTGAAAGACTTATTGATTATGAAATATTTACAAGTAATAAACTCTACAAATTGTTAAATTTGTGTATTCGTGTGGATTTTTGAACTAAAAATTGTGCTAACTGAATAGTCCCTTAAATATATTATAATATAATAATTAAATAAAAAATAACTGTAGACAAAATAAAGTTACAATTATGATGAAAAACTTTTAGCGTATAAGACCTTATAGTTGTAGGTCCCTTCCAATATTAAAATTAAAGTTAATGTTGATGTCAGTGTTATAATTTTTTTACTCTATTTATATTGTCATTTTTTGTCTATATATAATTTGATATATATGTTCCTCTACAAAATGATTTTTAATATGGTATTTCTAAAATTATTATTATTACATTGTTATTTATTATACATATAAACTAAAAATAATTATATATTTTAATATTTATTTTTTTATTATTTAAATATTCATTCCATTCTTTGTAATGATGAGGACGAAAAAGAGAATGATATTCAAAAGAAGCATGCATAGTGAATTAAGGTTTAATGGTTTAAAGGGTGACATTGACAAAGTCCTACATGGAAAATATGAGTTAGCTAGGCCGGCTTTTTCTGATGAATATTATCTTCAATATTTTGGACCTCATTTCCAATTATTTTGTTAACATATAGCATATAGTAATTATATTAGATGTTTGTCTGGTTAATTAAAATTTATATGAATATATAGAAGAAAATAATTTTAGTATCCGTCATTTTATTAAGTTCATGATATATTTTTAATATTTTAAACGTATTAAACATATAATTATTTATGTGTCTCTTTTAGTTTATTAAACTTATAAAAAAAATAGTTTCATAATATGATATAAAAATTTGTTTGATCACAAAATTTAAAATTCGATTTTTGTTAGATCTCAATATAAAATTTAATATAAGATAAATAAAAAAAATTTGTATAAAAGTTCAATTTAAATTGTTAGTGATGAGTTTGGAAAACTCATATTTATTTTGATAATGAACAAACATTATTGAAATAATTGATTACAAAATTATTAATTATGATTTTCATGTAACATCACTACAAGAAAAAGGCGTATTTGTAACAAAAAATATTGTTACAAAACGTTAAAATAAACAAAAAAGGTCTATTACAGTAAGTCCCGTTACAAAAAGTTTTTGTAACGAAAAATAGAACTGTTATAATTCAATACCATAATTTGTAACAATTTTTTCTGATACAAAAAACCAAAAGCCGTTACAAAAGTGGTAACAAATTTTGATCTTGAAGGTATTTTTCGTGACAGTCAATTTTTTCCTATCAAAAAATTTTGTTACAAAATGTAACATGATTTTGTAACATTTTTTTTCTTTAGTTACGAAAGCAAATTAATTATTTTGTAACAACTTTTTTTTAATTACAAATTACATGCATAATTTACTAAATTATTTTTTAAATTAACTAGTATATTAACGATTTTAATAAGCAAGTTTATATGTATATAATATGCAAAAACATACATAAGTCAAATAAGATCCTTTTAGCTAAAATTGTCTTGAAACAAAATAACATTACCTAGTGAGTACATTGATTAGTTCAACCAAAACATAAAAGTTCTAACATAAAAGTTCTAACATAGATTAGTGTCTCTATGCATCAAAACATTCTTGAGCCCTCAAGGTAGCATATGGTCACCATTTCAGCACTCCTGTAAATAAGAAAAATCGAAACAAAAAAGTTAGAAACAAGATATAACACTAATTATAATTTTTTCACTAAGTTTTATCCAAAATGTTTAGAAAAATTTCGGCAAAACCTCCCTTAAAACTTGAATATTTCCATCGTCCACGGTTCCAACAAACACAACCAATTCACAACTTATGTCTCAGCCATATCCAACCAAATTTATCAAACCAAATAATAGGACATTTGTCATTTTTCAACCATGACACAAGTAAAATATGATAAATAGATCCATATACAAATTAAAAAGGGTAACAGTGAAATACCTTCTATTATAAGATAATTGAATGTGATAATAAAAAGATAGTTAGTATAAAATTGTTGTTAATCTGATATTTACACAACACTGAATGATGTTCAAATGAGTGATGATCATGTAACATTTTCTTTTGCCTCAAAAAGCTGAAAAGTCATTGCCACAAGTGATATTCAGAAACAAAACATATAATTTTATTCATAATGATATCAAAATCTAATACTTAAATACTCAAACCATGAAACTAATTATTGAATAATTAATAGATCCTATGTCATAGATAATTAGAGAATTAAATAAAAGCTCATGAATAAGAACCATCTAATAAAAGTGTACATCAGTTGAATAATAGCTCTTAACAATATGATAACTTTCCCTTTGTGATAAAATCTCATGAATAAAAGTTCACCTTCCAAACCCATGCTTGACAATATTCTGAAATGATAGCAAGTTAATCTCTTAGCAGTAAATTCAAGAGAAGGAAGCAACTAAGTGTGAAATCTCATATTACTAGGGAGGTTTTCGGTAAAGATCCAAAATCTATGTTGAAAACTTGTTTAGTGGAAGGCCGTGTGAAATGAAAATTGAAGTCGTAGAGCAACAATATCCAAAAATTCAAATGAAAATGCAACAACAAAGCCAAAGTCCAGGTTCAAAATCAGCAACAATATCAACCCAGCCAAAGCATTCCATATTTTAAATAATCACAAACAAACCAACAAATCATGAAAACAAAAACTATAGATATTCAATTGGAGCAACCAAATCTAGAGGCAACAATCCTCAACAATTTGATCAAGACAGTCACAATCTAATCACAATTAAGCCACAAAAACACAAAGAATAACAGGACAGCAGCACATTTACCATAAATAATCACAAACAACAATAAGATTGAATGAATTATTGTTTACTGCATTACTAAAAAGATTTTTGTCAATCCAATGACTCAGATTATGAACTGATCCTCCATTACTAATAAGTACTAAGTCTGATGAATTAGTGATGCCCATTTACCTTATAATAAGAGAAACTATCACTTCATAGTATTTTTTCTTTGAAAATCTCTTTACAGGAATATTCACATTTTGTTTTACATGTATCTTCTTCTTGCTATCACTTCAGCTACATCACTTGGATGCAGATGGCTTTAAAGATTAGTATTTAATAGCATCTCATCAATTTTAATTCCATATATATAATAAATTAATATATCATTCCATCCATCAGATTAGTATTCACTTTATTTGAATGAATATGAAAGTTCATGTTAATATACATTCATGAGTTTCAAACAATTTTATAATTCATAAACCTCTTAAAGTGAATTCCAAAAACAAACGCAAGGATCATGAAGCAAGTTAGATGATGGAAATTACATACTTTTTTAGACTCTGCATAAAGTCTCATGCCGGCAACAAAGAACAACACAAAACAATAATCAACAGCCCTAATATTCAAGTTCTGATAATCAAAAATAATATCCCTAATCAGAAGTTCTAAAAAATTAAACCCTAGACTTCCATGGCATTCATAAATTAAAACAGTTAATTTCAAAATAAAATCCCCTACCTCAATCAGCCGAAAGTCGGTAATTAATCGCAACAAACTCTTTGTTTGTTTTTAATTCCTTGTAGCAACAACTTTACTCTTGGAGCAACAACAACAATGATCTCAGTAACGGCAAGGTCCACCGACGGCAGAGGCGCAGCCAGAAGCTTTGGCAGTGGCAGATCTGGCGGTGGTTCAGACAAAGACGACGCCGGTGACTGGTCGCAGCGGCTGGACTGGTCGCGGCCCTCCCAGGTTCTCTATCTCTCACCTGGGGATCCTGTCTCTGCTCGTGGCTCTGCTTGACGGCGACGGACTCAGAGGCGGCGGCGGCGTCATGCGCAGCAGCAGCCCGTGATGATGACGATGGCGGCGCTGGCTTCATAGCGAGAAGGACGGCGGCGACAGACTTCACGGAAGAGATGACGATGGCGACCGGAACCCGCGAAGATAACGACAGAGGCGACGCAGCAGTGGTTCGGGAGGCGTGGTGCAGCGGCGGCGAGCTTCATCTACGGCGTCGTGCTTCTTCTCCTCTGGCTCCCTCATCCGCGTCGGTGCTAGCAACGATGGCGACGAGCAGCTTGACCCACCAGCGCTGGCCGTCCCCCTCTCCTCTCTTCTCTTCTCTAACTCCGTTTCTCCCTCTCTCCCTCAACGTTTTATTTCTTTCTTTCTTTCTACTGATTTCTTTCTTTTTTATCTTTTTTCTGCTGCTATGTGCTGGGTCTGTGTGATTTTGGAAGGAAGAAAAAGTTGAAAGGGGTGGGGCGGTTGAAGGGAAGAGGGAAATTAGGGTTAGAGTCTTAGGAAGTATTTAGCAAATTAGGTTTTATTTTGAGGACAATTGACAATATAATTAGAATATAAAATAGTACCAAAAATTAAGTTTAATCTAATAAAATTATCTTTAAAAAAAGTATTATTTGTTCATCAATATATAAATTATTTTTTAATAAATATTCTAATTCAAAAAAAAAATTAGACATAATATGATTAATTCTCTTTGTTTTCTAAAATATGAGTATTAAATTATAAAATATTAATTATTTAATTCGAATCATATAAAATTTTTATTCTCTTACAACTATTAAGTTTTATCA
>NC_029777.3:103010738-103012329 GCF_000817695.3 Arachis duranensis | reverse complement strand
TATAAATAAAAAAATATTTCATTTAATATATAAATTTCTAAAAATTTATTTTGAATAAATATAATAAATAATAAATAATTTATTATTTAATTTTTAAAATAATTTTAAACTCAAACTATCATTAATTTGACTTAAATATTTTTAGTAAAATAAATTTTTGGGTATAAAATCTTAAATAAATATAATAAATCATAAATAACTTATTATGTTAATTATTAAAAATTCAAAGTCTTACATTTAGTATGTTGAAATAAAATTTTTTATTAGTTACAAAAAATCTTTGAATTTTGTGACAAATAAATAACTTGTTACAAAAATATTGTATTTTGTGACAAATTAATTTTTTGTTACAAAATATTTAGAACTTTTGAAACAAATAGATATTTTGTTACAAAATATTTTGAATTTTTGCAATAAAATATTCTTTTGTTACAAAACATTATAACATTTTGTAACAAAACAACAATTCGATACGAAAGCTAACATAATTTGTAACAAAAGAAATCAAGTTGTTACAAAATATTGAAATATTTTGTAACAAATTTTTTTATTGTTACAAAACATTCTTATTTTGTAATAATAACTAATTATTGTTACAAAAAACTATAATTTGTAACAATTTTAAATTTGATACAAATTTTTTGTTACAAATATTTCATTTTCTTGTAGTGCATGTGTTAATTAATAATTTGTGATGCAGGTTTACTATTGGGCCAAAAATTAAATGATATGATGCAAGCCCAAAGTGTGAATTCATTCAGCATTGATGCAAAAAGTTTTTTTTGTGGCTGAATTTTTATTCTTGTTTTTGGGCCAAATTGATCCATTATTTGTTACAAGCCCAAGTTAAATATATTTTGTCATACACTCCTATACATGATCCGAAAATAATTCATCAGAAAAGTAAGTGTTGATATTTTCCTATGCCTTCCAACGGATCTCAACTCTTACCATGAGATGGATTTTGTAACACCCTACCATACAGAGTCTTATGCTTAAGTCATAATTCAGAGATGGCAAGGTATTACGACCTCTAAAATAAAAATTAGTATGTATAGTAGTATGAATAATTGATTATAGCTAGGAGCCTTTGTAGAAAAAGGGGTAAACAAAAAAATCGCAACTCGAAAGCGCAACACTCCGATCGATAACGTAACTAACAAGGATAACCAACGCGTGATTATATATATACAAAGGAGTGTCAAAAACAGGAATATCAAGACTCAAGATCCGGCTGCGAAGATAACCGGTCCGAGCATAGCAATATATACATATGATAAAATAAGGAAACCCCAAAGGAAACCCAAAGGGACACAAATACATAAAACCTATTCTCCAAAATTCTCCCATAAGAGGAGTCATCACAGTTTGTATTATTTAATGGAGATAAAAGTATCTAAGCAAAACATATAAACCAAAACATAGCCCCGAGAACAAAGGATCTTCGCAATTCTAGAAGTCTCCAGCATGCCTCAGCGAGAAACCTCACGTCCTGCATCTGAAAACCACAAAATCCGCATGGGTGAGAACCAGAGGTCCCCAGCATGGTAACAGCTTCCACATATATAATACATAATAATGGAGGAAAGCC
>NC_029777.3:103007899-103008268 GCF_000817695.3 Arachis duranensis | reverse complement strand
ATTGTATGGGTTTTGTAGAGCTCTCCGCGGTGAACGCATGGCCGTAAACGGAGCGGCAATCGGAGCTCTAGATCAAAAGTTATGGTGGTTTGAAGATCAACCAAGGGAGAGAACTTGAGAGAGTGTTATTCCTCCCTTTCTCTCTAATTTCAGCTTGTGTGTGTAACAAATGAGGAGAGAGAGTGCTGAAAACTAGGGTTTTGGTTAAGTTATGTTGGGCCAAGAGCCCACTTTGGGTCCAATTGGCCCGGTTTGGCCCGTTTGGTCCAATCTTGGTCCGAATTCTATAAATTGGTACCAAAATTCTCGTCTCAATCTCCTCTATCACATTTAGCCATAAAAATCACATTTTAGGCTTTCTAGAATAAA
>NC_029777.3:103007594-103007799 GCF_000817695.3 Arachis duranensis | reverse complement strand
TCAAAGTCCCAAATGCATGCTCATGAACGTTTATGCCAATTATATCAAGCAGATATACAAATAGCACATAACACACACACACACAGAGAATGCACAGAAGCATAATCAGTCCATCCCTCAGGCTCTACAGGAACGAACTGCTCTGATACCATAATGTAACACCCTACCATACAGAGTCTTATGCTTAAGTCATAATTCAGAGATT
>NC_029777.3:103006960-103007420 GCF_000817695.3 Arachis duranensis | reverse complement strand
AACAAGGATAACCAACGCGTGATTATATATATACAAAGGAGTGTCAAAAACAGGAATATCAAGACTCAAAATCCGGCTGCGAAGATAACCGGTCCGAGCATAGCAATATATACATATGATAAAATAAGGAAAACCCCAAAGGAAACCCAAAGAGACACAAATACATAAAACCTATTCTCCAAAATTCTCCCATAAGAGGAGTCATCACATTTTGTATTATTTAATGGAGATAAAAGTATCTAAGCAAAACATATAAACCAAAACATAGCCCCGAGAACAAAGGATCTTCGCAATTCTAGAAGTCTCCAGCATGCCTCAGCGAGAAACCTCACGTCCTGCATCTGAAAACCACAAAATCTGCATGGGTGAGAACCAAAGGTCCCCAGCATGGTAACAGCTTCCACATATATAATACATAATAATGGAGGAAAGCCGAAGGCAATCCTAGAACTTCCTCCAT
>NC_029777.3:103001030-103004603 GCF_000817695.3 Arachis duranensis | reverse complement strand
GCGGCAATCGGAGCTCTAGATCAAAAGTTATGGTGGTTTGAAGATCAAGTGAGAGAAAGAAGTTGAGAGAGAGTTCTTCCTCCCTTTCTCTCTAATTTCAGCTTGTGTGTGTAACAAATGAGGAGAGAGAGTGCTGAAAACTAGGGTTTTGGTTAAGTTATGTTGGGCCAAGGGCCCACTTTGGGTCCAATTGGCCCGGTTTGGCCCGTTTGGTCCAATCTTGATCCGAATTCTATAAAATTGGTACCAAAATTCTCGTCTCAATCTCCTCTATCACATTTAGCCATAAAAATCACATTTTAGGCTTTCTAGAATAAATTCTCATTTATGGGTTAATTAGCCGTTAATTAACCGGATTTTACAGATTTTAAATTCATTCAATTATCATTTATTGCATGGGAACTATGAGAGAGAAATTGTCAAACTGATTTGATGATAATTATCAATGCTACACGCTACTCCACCTAAGGGAAGTAAAAGCAACTCACTTTAATTAATTTATTCAAACACACTTGATTGCTTTTCTTCATACTTTCTTTTCTCTCATCTCTTTCCTTCTCTTCTTTGATCCTTACACAGCAAACCATGGAGACTTTGAGCTATCAAAAAGAAGGAAAGGCAAGCTACAAGACCATCTCAATGATGGCAAGAAAAAGAAAACATAAAGTATGTTGTGGCTGAGATTCTTATCACTTGTGGAAAGATTTTGTGATGAGATCTTGGCTCATCCATATCAAAAATGGAAGAAAAGATTTCGGCCAGCAAGGAGAAGATCTTTGGAGAGTTGACTTGTCTCTGATTCTGCTCAACCACCACAGAAGGTAGCTAGGGTGGCTACGTGATGGAAGAGACAGAGATTGGAGCAGATGAAGCCATCATCATCATCATCATGAAGCATCAAGGGATAGAATTTCATCTTGGAGAACAAGTCAAGGATGGAGCACTCGGATTGATGAAGAGTGATGACCAAGGAAGAACTAGAGGTATTTGCATGTTGGGTTTTGCATGAGTTACCTCTTCTCTCTCTTTGGCCGAACCGGTTATGTGTGAAGGAAAAGAAGTTAAGCTTGGTTTTGTTTCAACTGTGGAGGCTTTCCCCTTCTATAAAAAGGGTGAACAGTCACGGTTTGATTCAAGGAGTTAGAAGTAAGCAGTGAGAGTGCAAGGCACAGAATTCTCATAGCTACCTAAGCTTATAGATTTTCTTCTCCTTCAATGTAATCTATTTTGTATTTTTCTGTTTAATTTTGTCATGTCTTAAGTCTCTTGAAAAAAGACAAACAGCGAGGTTTGTAAGAAAAAGCCATAGAGCGGAAAAAGGCAGAGAGTACAAAATTAAAAGAAAAAGTCATAGATGTCCTTAGAATTCCTTTGTACACCTTTGTTGTGTTTCATGATTCTGTGGGAATCCCCTTGTAAGTTGGGTTAGCACTTTACAGTTTGTAATCAAGAAGATTATAGTGAAATTCTATCATTGTTGTGATGGAGACTGGATGTAGGCTGCACTGCACTTAGCAGCTGAACCAGGATATATCTGGGTGTAATTTTCTCTCTCTTCTACTCCATTTCTATTTCTACTGCACAGGAGATAAAACTAAAAATATCTCGTGTCAAGTGACGAGACAAAAAGAAAAGTCTCGTGGCTAGGGACGAGACAAAAATAAAAAAATCTCCTCAAAGATCAGCAAGTGTAATCAAGCAAAAAGGTGGCTAAGATTCAACTATCCCTTCTCTTAGCCACTGAAAACCATCAATTGGTATCAGAGTTTGGTCTCAAAGAGATCAAGCTTCACAGCTTGGAGAAAAGGTCGACATGGCAGAAAGTAGTGGCTCAAATCTGGTGTCCTACAACCTTACAAAAGGACAGTCAAGTAACAGACCGCCTCTTTTCAATGCAAAAAACTATACCTATTGAAAGGAGAGAATGAAAATCTTTGTGCAAGCAGTAGACTACATGCTTTGGAAGATCATTCTAGAAGGTCCTCAATTTCCAACCAACACAAGTGTTGAAGGAGTAGTCACACTTAAACCAGAAGCTAGCTGGACCGAGGAAGATAGAAAGAAGGTTGAGCTAAACGCTAGGGTTGTAAATCTACTCAACTGTGCTATCAGCTTCGAGGAATACCGACGGGTATCACGATGCACAACAGTAAAGGAAATCTGGGACAAATTGCAAATCACTCATGAAGGAACCACCATTGTGAAGAAGACTCAGATAGACATGTTAAACAGAGAGTACGAAATGTTTGCAATGAAGGAAGGAGAATCTTTTGATGAACTGTTCAAACGGTTCAACACCATCATTGTTGTCTTGGATGCTATGGGAATAACACATTCTGATTCTGTGCTTGTGAGAAGAGTGTTGAGATGTCTCACTAAAGAGTGGGAGACAAAAGCTTTAATTATTTCTGAGAGCAGTAGTCTTGATTCCATGACATTTGATGATTTGAGAGGAAATCTTCTTGCTTTTGAAAACACCTATTTGAAAAAAGAGTCAAAAAAGAAAGGAATTGCTTTTTCTTCTGTAACTAACCCCCTGGATGGTGAATCCAGTGATAACTCCTCTGAAAATAAATTTGTGTTATTTGCCAAAAAATTCAGGAAAATGGTGAAGTTCAAAGGCAAAGGCAGCAGCTCAAGGAAAATGAAGAAAGACCTTAGTAAAGTAACTTGTTACAACTGCAAGAAAATGAGGCATTTCAAATATGATTGTCCCAAGTTAAAGAAGGAGGAAAAGCAAAAAAGGGGAAAGAAGAAGGGTCTGATGGCATCATGGGAAGACTTGGAAAATGACTCAGAAAGTGATGAAGAATCCGAAACCAAGTCACAGCCCTTTCTCATGGCAGATCATATAGATCAGGTAGTCTTTCATAACCCTGACACTGAAGACCTTCATCTTATGATAGATCACATTTCTGAAAAAATAAGATGTTTTCTGCTTGATAATCAAGATCTTGAACAACAAATTATCATTCTTAAAGCAGAAAATAGTTTTCTCAAAGAAAAGCTAAGGGAGGCCGAAACTGCTTGTGATCTTGTGGAAGAAAATAAGTAGTTGAAAGCTCAACTTAGAAGTTGTGAAAGTGATCATTCGGTAGTTGCATATGTAAACTGTTTCAAGGAAAATGAAGAGTTGCTAAAAAGGATTAGAAGCCTTGAAAATGACTTAGCCAAGTTCACTCAAAGTTCTGAAAACTTAAATCAAATATTGGCTAGTCAAAAACCACTCTTTGATAAAGCTGGTTTGGGGTTTTATAAATCTGATGAGAAACCTTCTTTTAAAAATAGAGCCTCTTCTTCTAATGACACAAGGTTTCAAGATCCCCCTACTTTAACAAATCAGCAACTCCAAGGTTTTGTAGACTATGCAACCGAAATGGACACTTTCCCATTCAATATTTTTTTGGTGAAAGAATGATTGGTGATAAAGTTTACAAAGTTGTTTTTTATTACAACGGTTTGGGTCATAGGAGATGGTTTAACGGTTTTTATTTCTGGATTGTTGTAATTTAGCTTCTTTTAATTTTTTCTTCAGAGTCCTTTCAGGTTCTGGATCAATTTCAACAAGAGTGC
>NC_029777.3:103000461-103000673 GCF_000817695.3 Arachis duranensis | reverse complement strand
GAGAATTTTCGAAAATTAGAGAGGGAAAAGTAGTTAGGTGGTTTTGAAAAAGATAAGAAACAAACAAAAAGTTAGTTAGTTTATTGAAAAAGATTTGAAATCAAATTTTGAAAAAGATAAGAAGATAAGAAGTTAGACAAGATATTTTGAAATCAAATTTTTGAAAAAGATAAAATTTTGAAAAAGATATGATAAAAAGATAAGATAAGAAG
>NC_029777.3:103000032-103000361 GCF_000817695.3 Arachis duranensis | reverse complement strand
ACTACAAGATAAGATTCTAGAACTTAAAGATTGAACCTTTCTTAACAAGAAAGTAACAAACTTCAAATTTTTGAACCAATCATATTAATTGTTAGCTTAATTTTCGAAAATTTGATAAAAAGATAAGAAAAAGATTTTGAAAATATTTTGAAAAATAATTTTTGAAATTTTTGAAACTTATATAAAAAATGAAAAAGACATGATTTTTGAAAAAGATTTTGAAAAGATAAGATTTTTAGAATTGAAATTTTGACTTGACTTGTAAGAAACAACTAATTTTGAAAATTTTTGACCAAGTCAACCCAAAATTTCGAAAATTTGGAGGAAAA
>NC_029777.3:102996504-102997345 GCF_000817695.3 Arachis duranensis | reverse complement strand
AATATAATTAAATTAAATTCAAGGATAAATTCGAAATTTATGTACTTCTTATTCTTTTGAATTAAAACATTTTTCATTTAAGAGAGGTGAAGGATTAATGGATTTTATACATAGCTTTAAGGCATGGTTACATACTAATGATCATGAAGTAGAGACACAAAACATAGATAAACACAACAATAAAAACCGAAAACAGAAAGAAATAAAGAACAAGGAATGAATCCACCTGAGTGAGGGTGGCGCCTTCTTAAAGGTCCAATGGTGCTTTTTGAGCTCCTCTATGTCTCTTCCTTGCTTCTGTTGAATGATTCCTAGTAATTTTGGTGTTTTTACCCTTAGTTGCTTCCAATATTTGTGTGGAGGATAACTTATTTCCTGAGGTATCTCAGGGATCTCTTGATTTGCAGCCACTCTCCTTCTTTTTCTTTCTATATTTTTTTTCGCAAGCTTCCTTTTTCACTGCTTTTTCTTGCTTCAAGAATCAATTTCATGAATTTTTTTAGATCATCAATAACATTTCTCTTTGTTCATCATTCTTTCAAGAGCCAACAGTTTTAACACTCATAAACAACAATATCAAAAGACATATGCACTGTTCAATCATTCATTCAGAAAACAAAAAGTATTGTTACCACATCAATATAATTAAACTAAATTTCAAGAACATATTTTTGAAAAATTTTTAATGCAAAGAAAACATGCAAGACACCAAACTTAGAAATCTTTAATGCATGAAAATATGAATGCAAAAATGCACATGAAAAACAAGAAAAGACACAAAACAAGAAACCATCAAGATCAAACAAGAAGACTTGTCAAGAACAACTTGAAGATCATGAAA
>NC_029777.3:102916364-102988388 GCF_000817695.3 Arachis duranensis | reverse complement strand
ACGAATGAATATCTTGGAATAAGAATAAGAGAGATTTGAATAAAAGAGAATAGAATTGCATTAATACTTGAGGTACAGCAGAGCTCCACACCCTTAATCTATGGTGTGCAGAAACTCCACCGTTGAAAATACATAAGTAAAAGAGGTTCAGGCATGGCCGAATGGCCAGCCCCCCTAACGTGATCAATAGCCTCTTAAGATGAAGAATAATACAAAACTGAGACTAAAGATGTCTAATACAATAGATAAATGTCCTATATATACTAGACTAGCTACTAGGGTTTACATGAGTAAGTAATTGATGCATAAATCCACTTCCGGGGCCCACTTGGTGTGTGCTTGGGCTGAGCTTTGATGAATTCACGTGCTAAGGCATATCTTGGCGTTGAACTCTGAGTTATGACGTGTTTTGGGCGTTCAACTCCGGATCATGACGTTTTTCTGGCGTTTAACTCCAGACAGCAGCATGAACTTGGCGTTCAACGCCAATTTACGTCGTCAATATTCGAATAAAGTATGTACTATTATATATTGCTGGAAAGCCCTGGATGTCTACTTTCCAACGCCGTTGAGAGCGCGCCAATTGGAGTTCTGTAGCTCCATAAAATCCATTTCGAGTGCAGGGAGGTCAGATTCCAACAGCATCAGCAGTCCTTTTGTCAGCCTTCTTCAGAGTTTTGCTCAAGTCCCTCAATTTCAGCCAGAATTTACCTGAAATCACAGAAAAACACACAAACTCATAGTAAAGTCCAGAAATGTGAATTTAACATAAAAACTAATGAAAACATCCCTAAAAGTAGCTCAAACTTACTAAAAACTATATAAAAACAATGCCAAAAAGCGTATAAATTATCCGCTCATCACCTAGCATCCAAACGGAAGGAAAATATGTGGTACATGGACAGTGGATGCTCTAGGCACATGACCAGAAAGACAACCTTCTTCATAAAGCTTGATGAATATGATGGAGAACTTGTCACCTTCGGTGATGATGGTAAAGGAAAGATAGTGGCCATTAGAAAAGTTGGTAAAAGCTTTTCATCTTGTATAAATGATGTTCTTCTTGTAAATGATTTGAAACATAATTTACTTAGTGTAAGCCAATTGTGTGATTTAGAATTTGAAGTTATTTTTAGAAAGTTTGTGTGTTTGGTCGTTTGTGAAAAAATTGGGGATATTCTTTTTGAAGCTAAAAGATGCAACAATGTGTATGGATTAACTCTTGAGGACTTGAAAGAATAAAATGTAACATATTTTATTTCTCTTTAATCTGAAAAATGGCTATGGCATAGAAAGCTGGGTCATGCTAGTATGTACCAAATTTCTAAGCTAGTAAAGAAAAATCTGGTTAGAGGAATTCCTAAAATCAAATTTGATAAGGATCTTACTTGTGATGCTTGTCAACTAGGCAAACAAGTTAAATCTTCTTTTAAACCAAAAGATGGAATTTCAACAAAAAGGCCATTAGAGATGTTACACATTGATCTTTTTGGTCCAACAAGAACTCAAAGTCTAGGAGATAAACACTATGGTTTGGTAGTGGTAGATGATTACTCTAGATTTGGTTGGGTACTTTTTCTTGCTCATAAAAATGATGCATTTCATGCCTTTTCAACTCTATGTAGGTTTACTATTAGGTCGAAAATTAAATGATATGATGCAAGCCCAAAGTGTGAATTCATTCAGCATTGATGCAAAAAGTTTTTTTTTGTGGCTGAATTATTATTCTTGTTTTTTGGCCAAATTGATCCATTATTTGTTACAAGCCTAAGTTAAACATATTTTGCCATACACTCCTATGCATGATCCGAAAATAATTCATCAGGAAAGCAAATGTTGATATTTGCCTATGCCTTCCAACGGATCTCAACTCTTACCATGAGATGGATTTCAAATTCATTCAATTATCATTTATTGCATGGGAACTATGAGAGAGAAATTGTCAAACTGATTTGATGGTGATTATCAATGCTACACGCTACTCCACCTAAGGGAAGTAAAAGCAACTCACTTTAATTAATTTATTCAAACGTACTTGATTGCTTTTCTTTTCATACTTTCTTCTCTCTCATCTCTTTCCTTCTCTTCTTCGGTCCTTACACAGCAAACTATGGAGACTTTGAGCTATCAAAAAGAAGGGAAGGCAAGCTATAAGACCATCTCAATGATGGCAAGAAAAAGAAAACATAAAGTATGCTGTGGCTGAAATTCTTATCACTCGTGGAAAGATTTTGTGATGAGATCTTGGCTCCTCCATACAAAAAATAGAAGAAAAGATTTTGGCCAGCAAGGAGAAGATCTTTGGAGAGTTGGCTTGTCTCTGATTCTGCTTAACCACCACAGAAGGTAGCTAGGGTGGCTACGTGATGGAAGAGGCAGATATTGGAGCAGATGAAGCCATCATCATCATCATCATGAAGCATCAAGGGACAGAATTTCATCTTGGAAAACAAGCCAAGGATGGAGCGCTCGGATTGATAAAGAGTGATGACCAAGGAAGAACTAGAGGTATTTGCATGTTGGATTTTGCATGAGTTACCTCTTCTCTCTCTTTGGCCGAACCGGTTATGTGTGAAGGAAAAGAAGTTAAGCTTGGTTTTGTTTCAACTGTGGAGGCTTCCCCCTTCTATAAAAAAGGTGAACAGTCACAGTTTGATTCAAGGAGTTAGAAGTAAGTAGTGAGAGTGCAAGGCACAAAATTCTCATAACTATCTAAGCTTACAGATTTTCTTCTTCTTCAATGTATTCTGTTTTGTATTTTTCTATTTAATTTGTCATGTCTTGAGTCTCTTGGAAAAAGATAAACAGTGAGGTTTGTAAGAAAAAGTCATAGAGCGAAAAAAGGCAGAGAGTGCAAAATTAAAAGAAAAAGCCATAGACGTCCTTAGAGTTCCTTTGTACATCTTTGTTGTGTTTCATGATTCTATGGGAATCCCCTTGTAAGTTGGGTTAGCACTTTACAGTCTGTAATCAAGAAGATTATAGTGAAATTCCACAACCACTAAAAATCACTACTTTTAAACTAGAAATGAAGAGGTTATTTAAGATAACACAACCACCCTACTCAGAATCCAAAGCACCAGAGACAACTCAAATGCAAAGAGAGTATGGAGCAATCCTCTGTCAAGTGTAAACCCATACAGCGTTATTCCCCCTTTGTTATGCTGCAAGTATGTCACTGCAAAGAAAAATAATGGGACTAACATAAGCATCATAGATTATAGAGGAAAATAGCAATCAATTAGTGTTCCAGTTTTACTTTATTATAAAATTGATCCTAGTTTTTAAATTAATCAATTTGAACAGTAAATCAAGATAATTCTTTCGTAAGTAATACTTTCACGAAGACATCTTTATATGAAGTAGTTAGGTAGATAAAGTATAGATTTATAGATGATTTAGTGGAATATATTCAGTGAAATCATCTATCTTATGAAAATATTAGAAAAGCTGACCTAAAGATTGCCTGGTTTGGAACATAGAGAATTGTTGTGGGATTACTGATATCTTTATGTCCGAAGAATCAGAATCACTGTTGTCACTGGCTAGTCCATCAGGAATTTGGGGTTTGCAGTGTTGGGAATCACAAGAGGCATTGGTTACTAACAAGTGCCATCTCGTGGCTATGGCCACTATCCCTTGAGCTCTGTGTGTGATTCTTGCAGCACCCACCAGGCACAGCATGAACCCACTCAACTGCACTGCTGAACATATCTACATATATATATAAAAAGTTAGAAATTCAAATTCAAGTCCATCTTTGATGAATAGATAAATAATAGAATGGTTATTACCAGAAGATCTCCAGAATTGAAGAAGGTCTTGTCAGATTTAGAAGCAAGAACGAGCAAGAGAGCACCCAACTGGCTAACAGTGATGGTGACCAAGCAGCCAATGATGAAGAACCTGTATCTATGGCTTGTGAGCCACAACTGCTTTCTGATCCTCACATGTTCCCCGAATATGAGACTCGCATCGGAGCCGCATCCTTCAAAGAGCTTGTGAACCCCTTCAAACCTCAGCCTCTGGAGCTCGCAGGTGAGTCTAAAGAGCACACAGAGCACCAAGAATACCAGTGTTCTGTAAAGCCATGACACCAGAACCAACACAAAGGCGATGGAGTTGAGGGGGAACGTTGGATTGAGGTGTGAAGCAGAGATCTTAACGGCGGAGAAGAAGATGATCTTGTGGGCCAACTCAAGGAAGAAGGATGGAAGAATGATGTATGCCAAGTATCTGAAGGACTTGTCCAGCTCCACTCTATACCCTCTTCGTACGTAGCTGCTGTCGTCTCTTAACATGTCCAGGAACAGAAGCTGCCTTAGCCCATACCTGTTTCCATGCATCCACAAATTTTAATAGTAATGTTTAAAAGTATGGATAAAATATGTTGTTAGATTATTAAACTAAAAAAATTAAGTTGATGATTAAGTAATAGCTAAAAATAGGAGTGTTTATGGCCCGGCTCGACCCGATTGGATAAGGGTATCAAAAATAGATTCGATCATAATTTCGAGTCGGGTCCGGGTCATAGCTCGGGTCACCCGAATTCAGTTCGGTGACCCGATTATCATACACAATTAATATTTTGTGTTATTAGTGACGGGTGATGGCTATTTTTATGTGGAATTTAAGTATTGTAAACTTTAATATTTTGTGTTATTAGTCATTATAAGACTATAAGTTAAAGTTTTATGTTTAAAATGCATAAAACTTTAGACTAATTATAATATTGTGTTATTATAATATTGTGTTATTTATATTGATTTAAATATTTGGTGTTATTAGACAATATTAGTATTGATTGTAGTTGTGCTTTAATTTTAGGAAATGGTTGGTTCTTGTTATATTTTTCTAAGTGAATTTTACCATGTTAAATAATGGTTGAAATCTTAAAAATTTGGATATTTTTATATACTAGTTTACAAGAAGGTAATGTTAACAGTCCGATTTTTGCCCCGGTATAATCGTGGTTCAAAAATGTATAGATTTCATCGGGTCTAAGAGCCGGTTTCAGGTCTAACAAATAGGCTCAGTATATATTTTGGATCGGATCTAAGTCAAATCAAACCCGATTTCACCCTACCCATAAATACTATCCCTACCTCAAAATAATAAATTTTAATATCTCTTTAATATTTCTCTCATTAGAATTCGATGTAGTTAGCTTACCATTTTTTATATATCAGTAACACTTGATGTACTTTATAAGACCTGTGTCTCTAATTTTGGTGTCTGATTTATAAAACTTATTTTTTAAACTAAATATCTAATATTTAAAATTTATTTTTTTATAATTTTAAATTAAATATTAATTTTGTATTTTTAATAAATTAAGCACTATATTTTAGATATTATAACAATCACTAACGTTATATAGAGAGGAATGATATATACAACATTCTTTTGTACATCTCTCTTCAATACCACCTACTTTTGGTATCAAAAACATTCGATAATAAGAGAATATAAAAGGATTGTATGTAAAAAAGAAGTATAAAAAAAGAATTTGTAAATGATGTTAAAAAAAAGTTAAACTTAATCCTTAAAGGACCAGTTTTCCAGTCCAAAGAAAAAACGACCAATTTTAAAAACGTCAAACTAGTATCTCAAATGGATTTGTATTGATTTTTTTTTCTTTCAAACTTTGTCGCACTAAGAATTACAATTTGATTTGGATAATTAGGCATTGTATGGTGTCTTATTATTTGATTTCCAGTTTTGTTTTTTTGAAGGCCCTCAACAAAAAAACGACCCTCTTTAAAAAGTAGAAGAAGGTGTAATGAATTTGAAAAGCTTGACGACGATAATAATAAGAAGAGAAAAACCCAAATCAGTCCCTGACAATTATCTCGAAAGACAACGAGGCCTCTGACAAAAAAAAACCCCAACTCGGCCCCTGACAAAAAAAAAACTCAATTCGGTTCCTGACAATTATTTCGAAAGGACAACGAAGCCCCTATGCCAAAAAAAAATTAATGTTATTTTTTTTGGCACAGGGACTAATCAGTCCCAATAAAAAATTATCAAGGCCGAATTGGGTGTTTTTTTTTTTGGGACCTCGTTATCCTTTCGAAATAATTGTCAGGAACCGGATGGGGTATTCACTCTAAGAAGAGAGAAGTAACACAAGTAACTACTATTAAACTGTTTTAAAACTGAACTCAATTCTTCATTTGAATTGTTGTTTGTCATTGACAAAACTTATGTTTGGTTTTGTGGGGCAAGTAGAGTATGAAAAATTTTTGAACCTTCTAATGAGAAAAGAACTTGAGGAGAAAGGGATGATGTATGGATATCACTGATGATGTTGATCAATCATTGTTTTTCTCTCTTTCACTCTCTCTCTATCCAATTAATACATAAATATTTATAAAAGTATGGACTTAAATTGGAGGCTTTTTTAAAAGATATAATCAAAAACAGTCTCACAATTAATAAAATTTTTAAAAACTACTTTAGTCTTTTAATTAAAAGACCAGAAAATATTTTTACTATGCTAGAACCGTCCTAAAAAAAGTAGGCATATAAAATAACTAAATTATGGTTAATCGGTTAGAAAATTATAACTACATTTTGGTTAATCAATTTAATAAAATAATTTAAAAAAATATATTTATATTATTAAAAAATGGTTAATTCAAATCAAATTTTAAAAATTAGTTTTTAACTAGTTAACCAAAATTAAAACCAAAATTTGTATAATTCTTGTGTTCAAATTAATTAACTGATTTTTTTGTAAAAACCGGTTTTAATGTTTTTTTAAAATTTATTTTTTTCAATGTAAAAATCAGTTTTTTTAAAAACATCGGTTTTTTTTAAAATTAGTTTTCATTTTTATAATCGATTAAAAACCGATTTTTAAATTTTCTAACCGATTAATAAACAATTTTATCATATAAAATCAATTTAGTTAATTAATCAAATTATATTTTTGGATAATCCAAAAATAAATTTGATTTTTAGACTAACCAACCATATACAACCCTATCTAAAAGGAAGTTTGGATGGTTAAAATATATTTGGTAATAAAAAAAATTAGCCAAAAATAAATATAATTTGTATTATTTAACATTTATTAATTGTTATAATAATTAATAAATATTAAATAAAATAAATTTTGGTTATTTTTTATGTCTCTAACATTATTAAAGTAGTTAATAGTTTCTAAAAATGTTGTATATATCTTAAAAATGATATATCAAACGTATATATTAATTTATATATTTTTAATATAAATTTTATATTTAATATAAGTTTAACTTGGTTACATATTGATATTAGTTTGTTGCGGTATAAAAAAATAGTTTTTTATTAAGTCTTTTCAAATCTCATAAAATGGATTTTTTTTGTGTGTGATTCTCTTATTTTATTCATTTAATTTGATATTAATTATCTCTTTTATTTTTTTTGGTGATTATCTCTGTTTCAATTGTTATAATTAAAAGATCTTTTTTAGCTATGAATATTATAAAGAATGACTCAAAAACAAAATAAAAGATGAATTTTTCGTCAATTATCTTTTAATTATATTAAAAGAAATTATTAAAAAATTTGAGAAATTTTATTATCGATGAATTTTATAATATAAAGAATTGACTACTTCGTTAATAAAAAATACATACATATTTTTTACACTTCAAAATATATTTTCTATCGGTATATTTTTGTAATACATCTTACATTATATAATTTTTTGCATAATTTTTTAATATTATATATGTTATTAACCCATCATAATATTTCTGAATCTATTCCTGCATTGCAAAAGATTATTAAATTATTGAAAGATAAAAAAAAAGTCTAATTTCAACTTTTAGAGGGTTTGTTTGTTATATAGGATAAAAGTGAACATGAAATTTTCATGGGTGAAATAATTTGATATGTAAAATAATGTTTGAATCTAATGTATATACATACTACCCTAACTCCATATGCATATGCATGTAAAGAAGGAAGGATGAATAATTTGTTTAGATTTACATACATACCTTCGGAAGAAACAAGAGAGAGTGAAGAAAGCAATGATGGCGAGTGTGGATTCCGGCACCTGAACAAGCTTGTTGAATGAGATTGGATCATCTTCAGGGGAAGACGCAGGGACTCTGACAAAAACGGAGGTTAGAAGAGGCACAACCACGGCGAGGAAGACGAACACCACATAAGAGATGAGTTTCCCAACGCATGAAGAGTGGTCAAGTGCACACCACTTTAGGCTAATTCGAAAATTTTGAAGCTCGTCATGCATCATGGATTTTGATCTTTCATATGATGGCTGCAGCAGCAGGGGAATGTTATTGTTATTTTTCGGCTCTTCTTCGGCCGGACGGCATTCGTCGTCGGCGAAGGACACATGCCTTCCGGAGTAATTAATGTCAATGGTGGGTTCTTCATTGGTAGGATTCATGTTCCTTCAGTGTTGTTTCAACGAGTGTGTTTTTAGAAGCAAGAAAATTAAAGGGAAAATCTTGTGTTGTGTATTTTCTTGGTGTTGGTTTCTTTGGGGTGAAAAAAAAAAAAACGAATTGTAACTAGTGGAGGGAAAATCTACACAAAAAAGTTGGAAACCATGCTTTGTCTCGTGATCGTGAGTATTCTCTTTGCCCTGTACTAAAGGTTTCTAGGTGCAGCTAAGACAAGGTGAAGACTCACGTATTGTCGTCTTTGTGTTAGTTAATAATTGTTAAATGATAATTTAGTCGAATTTATTAAATTACCGGACCGTTCTTAATATTATTTTTTAATGAAAACACCTGTATGTAAATTTTAACTAACTAAGATATCATTGTATTATTTTTGTATATATATATAATAAGCTCTTTTTTTATTGATTGCATTGACATAACTTTGATGATCCCACCAAGAAGCAGCGTTACCTGCACCTGCTCGGCTGCTCCTTGCAAAGTAGCACCTCGTCATCATAAATTCATAACTATTTTTTTATTCATCAAAATTCAAAATAATAAACACCTTACTTTTTGCATAGAATGAATGATCGAGAGTATCAGTGTGTAAAATATTATTATTGTAATACTTGATCAAGTGAATGTAAAATAATTAGGCAATCTTTATTGTATGTATCATGCAAAAAATGCACTAGTAACTCTTTTACGCTTGAATTCATGTTAGTGGAGACAAATTAAGATTAGAAGAAAGTTTGTACAAAACACATAAAGAATTGCCTTAGTTTCTTCTCTACTCTTGTTATATTTTTACCACCATTTTTATCTCTAAAGGTATCAACAAAGTCCCAAGATTCACAGCTTATAATGATTAACGTGTGCACTAATTTAGTATTGATGGAAAGATCAATCTTGTGAAAATATATAATAATGCGAAAATCTTAGAACAACCATAAATCTTCCAAAAACAGTAAAATCTTGTCAAAGTAGAAAACCAGGCCGTTGTGCCAACAATATGATACAATTAATTGAAGTGAGAAAAGAGAAAGTATAGTAGACCAATATTTTTATTAAAGTCTCGCTAGCACTTAATCAATAAAAGAAAAATGAGTAATCCCACACCATTAAATATAATCTCACACTATAATTTATTAAAGTTTCAACAGCATAAGAGAGGGGGAACACAATACATAACGATCTTAGTTATTTGAAAAAGCAATTGATGGATTATTCATGGCTGCACATAGAAACCTCTAGTACAAGGCAAGGAGAAGACTCACGAGACAAAGCAAGGTTCCTAACTTTGTTTCTGTAGATTTTCTCTCCACTACTTACAACTCATCATTAACACAACATTTTCACTTTCCTTGCTTCTAACAACACTCTCCTTCAACTATGAATCCTACCAATGAAGAACCCACCATTGACATTAATTCCTCCCGAAGGCGTGTGTCCTTCGCCGACGATGCCGAACAAGAGCCCAACAATAACAATAACATTCCCCTGCTGCTGCAGCCATCATATGAAAGATCAAAATCCATGATGCATGACGAGCTTCGAAATTTTCGGATTAGCCTAAAGTGGTGTGCACTTGACCACTCTTCATGCTTTGGAAAACTTATCTCTTATGTGGTCTTCATCTTCCTCGCCGTGGTTGTGCCTCTTCTAACGTCCATTTTTGTCAGAGTCCCTGCGTCTTCCCCTGAAGATGATCCAGTCTCCTTCAACAAGCTTGTTCAGGTGCCGGAATCCACACTCGCCATCATTGCCTTCTTCACCCTCTCTTGTTTCTTCCGAAGGTGTGTACGTAAATCTAAACAAATTATTCATCCTTCCTTCTTTACTTAGCCATCAACTCAATTTTTTTAGTCTAGTAATCTAACAATATACTTTATCCATACTTTTAAACATTACTAATGAAATTTGTGGATGCATGGAAACAGGTATGGGCTAAGGCAGCTTCTGTTCCTGGACATGTTGAGAGACGACAGCAGCTACGTACGAAGAGGATACAAAGTAGAACTGGACAAGTCCTTCAGATACTTGGCATACATAATGCTTCCCTCCTTCTTCCTTGAGTTGGCCCACAAGATCATCTTCTTCTCCGCCGTTAAGATCTCTGCTCCACACCTCAATCCAACGTTCCCCCTCAACTCCATCGCCTTTGTGTTGGTTCTGGTGTCATGGCTTTACAGAACACTGGTGTTCTTGGTGCTCTGTGTGCTCTTTAGACTCACCTGCGAGCTCCAGAGGCTGAGGTTTGAAGGGGTTCACAAGCTCTTTGAAGGATGCGGCTCCGATGCGAGTCTCATATTCGGGGAACATGTGAGGATCAGGAAGCAGTTGTGGCTCACAAGCCATAGATACAGGTTCTTCATCATTGGCTGCTTGGTCACCATCACTGTTAGCCAGTTGGGTGCTCTCTTGCTCGTTCTTGCTTCTAAATCTGACAAGACCTTCTTCAATTCTGGAGATCTTCTGGTAATAACCATTCTGTTGTTTATCTATTCATCAAAGATGGACTTGAATTTGAATTTCTAACTTTTTATATATATATGTAGATATGTTCAGCAGTGCAGTTGAGTGGGTTCATGCTGTGCCTGGTGGGTGCTGCAAGAATCACACACAGAGCTCAAGGGATAGTGGCCATAGCCACAAGATGGCACTTGTTAGTAACCATTGCCTCTGCTGAATCCCAACACTGCAAGGCCCAAATACCTGATGGACTAGCCAGTGATAATAGTGATTCTGATTCCTCAGACATACGCATATCAGTAATCCCACAACAACTTTCTACATTCCAAATCAGGGAAGCCTTAGGTGAGATATTTTATGATCTTTAATTTAGTTAACATGACAGTACTTTGTTGTTTAGCTAATTTTAACTGAGTGATTATGCTGGATTATTTGTGCATGTTTTTATAATGTGCACATTACAGGCATGCAATTTATACAATAAATCCATCTCTATGAAAATAATTTGTTTAGATATGCAAGTTTGAAAATCCTACATAAGAAATAATGTTTAGCTGGCAATACATGCTGAAGCTGAACACGATAAAGACAAAAGTCATGTTTGGTCCAAAATTCAAAAAGAGATTGAAACCTCTTGGTGTATGATGCTTATGTTAGTCCCATTATTTATCTTTGCAGTGACATACTTGCAGCACAACAAAGGGGGAATAACGCTGTATGGGTTTACACTTGACAGAGGATTGCTCCATACTCTTTTTGCCTTTGAGTTGTCTCTGGTACTTTGGATTCTGAGTAAGGTGGTTGTGTTGTCTTAACATTATTAATTTAGTCAAGTCCAGAGAGAAAGTTTATCATATGCACGCAGCAAGGAATGTCTATAAATATATATGTGTGCCCTGGTTTTGGTTTTGTTATTATTATTGTATTTATATGCTAAATCAAATATAAATTAGAATAAAATTGTGTTCTTATAAATATAAATTATCTATATATTTTCTTTCTCCAAAGATATATGTTATTTATTAGAGCTAAAAAAAGAACAGAAGATCCAAAATTAGAAACAATAAAAGAAGTGGGGACCTCATTAGATACTAACACAGGTGCCAAAACAAAAGAAAATAAAGAGAAAAAGTAATGCGAATCACTTAAATACGGTAAACCAAAAATTCAAGCAAGACTTGCTTACAGAATCTCGTTTGTAAGTTTGTGGGAGTCTTGAGCCAATTGATCTGCATAACTCATTTCCTTGTCAAAGACGTACCGGTTCCTTGTCTTCCAACAATTCCAAATTCCAACAGAGCACTACTAGAAGTGTGTTTAGTCGGCGTCCATCAGGATTTTCAGCTTCGCGCATGCAAGCTTTCTGCCACCAATGGGAGAAGGATTCTGGCGATTGCTCCACACACTTTCATTAAGTATTTCCACAGAAATTTTTTTTTGTGAAGCAACTTTATTTTTCATAGACTTCTCCAAATTTTGTGATTTTCGAAAGATTGAAGGCATTGAAAAAGTGGTGAATAGTAGAAAGAATAGGCAATTTTATAACCTGAATTTACCTCATATGTTTTTTATTTGGACCAAATTCAACTAATTTCATTTTCCCATTCTGCTGGTGTTATTGACAGCAACAGGAGTCTCGAACTAATGGCCGCAGTGAAGGTGGACTAATCCAACTTAAAAGATAATATTGTATGAACTATTTTTAAATTCATACCTTCAAAATACCATTAAATTCAACCAAGTTTAGCAAACTTCTGCTACTAAACCATTTATGGATCAAGGATGAAAATATTCTGTGAATTTACCTTCTTTCATCCTCTTGATTTGATTAAGGAAAAATTTCAAGTCCAATTAACTTTATATATAAAGCTAATAATTAAAAATTATTAAATAATTTAATAAATTGTGTCTCAACTATCAATTTTACCGTTTAAATGTTAGCGGAAAAAGTTTTTGTGGCTTAGTTATTTAAACAATAAATATTAGTTATCAATAAATAGTATTCAAGACTCTATGGCCCAATGGATAAGGCGCTGGTCTACGGAACCAGAGATTCTGGGTTCGATCCCCAGTAGAGTCGGCACATACTCCATTTACATTTATCTAACTCGAGTACTTGACCATTATTTAACTATTATTAATTATTATTTCATTTAAGTAAGTTTACATGTAAAAACAAAAATTATCTGCCCGTGTATTTCATAGAGGGATAAAAAGGAAGGATTTTTCATCAACAAAAATTTCTCATTTTTATCCATCTTCCAAAAATATACCCTAATCCTAAAGATGGGATACCTCACTGCTCGGCATCTCACTAACACGAATATTAGGGGCTACAGATTATAGCAAAGCAAATAAATCTTTTGCATGAAATGACAATTCTACTCTTGATAAATGATAACATTAACCAAGAAGGATAAAACAAAAGCAATTACATAAACTGAATTGAACTGCTTATTTACACTCCTGGAGAAGACCACATAGTTTTTTAAGGATATCTGCAAAAGTTGCCAGATTTTCTATGAGCTTGTCTCCTTGGCATCTTGTAAATTCAGTAAGGTAGTCCTCAACATTCTGTGAGCCAGCTGCCTGACAGTCTGCCGATTCATTACAAATTGCTTGAATCTTCACTGCCAATTCCTGCAATTTCAGGGCCGCTGTTTCCTCATTTTCTTCTCTGCTACTACTTGTTACCAATTTCAGGGCCATTGTTTCCTCATTCTCTTCTCTGCTGCTACTAGCTACCTTTTCTAAACAGGTTGGCTTCGGCGTCTCTGTATCATCATTCTCTTGAAGCTCTACTTCGGCAAGGGTCTTCACTGAGATTTCTAATTTATCCTTTGGAGTCCTTTCTGCTTTAGATTTCGACTTGGACTTATCTTCTAGGAAGTCTTTCAAATATTCATCATCTGAATCATGTTTCTCTAGCTCTTCTTCATGGTTTTCGTTGGACATTTGTACATGGCAACCTCTTTGATCATGTTCTCTAGATTGGTCTCCTGAAGACTCGACTGGGATGCATTTCTTATGTTTATCTTCCGGTTGTCTCTCAGATTTACTTCGTTGCCGTTTCCTTTTGGACCCTAATTGTCAAATTCATTAATAAAAGTTCAAATCACCAGAAAACTTCTAAGAACTACAGAGACAAGCACCTACAAGATGCTCCACAATGTTCTAATAGAAATTGGTTTTCTTTAAGAAAATGTGGAGACAAACATGTTATAGAAGGGGACAGGATCTGTTGTTCTACAAAATAGTAGCAAATTGCTATCTCCTTCCTTCTCAGTTCAAACATATTCCGCATAGCAGTGACACCTATAAATATATATATATATATATAGGTTCACCAATTTTGAAGAGTAATGCTATTTCTAGTTTTCTATACCTAAAAACTCCTAGGTAACGAGGATTTTTGCAATAGATATTAGATGTGACTTATATAAATATCGAATGAAAATAAAGATAGACAATAAAAATACTAAACAATATGAAGAATAGATATATCGAATGTTTATTTAATTAAGTGTACAGATGGTTATTCTAATATTAAGATTTAGGTGGATAATTTAGAGATATAGTATGTTTTTATTTGATTTGTGGTTGTTCGTATTGTTTAAAAAAGTCATTAGTTACCTAACATAACCATTTTGCAATAGTTATTAGATGTGACCTATATTTATTTTTTGATTTCTCACGTATCTCGCGGCTAGGCAGGCAAAGACTAATCAATTCCATTTAAAAGTTTGTCGTGGAACCGTCGAAGTAGTATTCAAACCCCTACATTTAAATGAACTAATGAGTTAACCACTCGAGCAACCCAGTTGATTAAATGTGACCTATATTTATTGATCTTTAGACGATGAACTGAGTGATAACTCTTGGTTTTCAGCATAATTATGGTTTCCAGAAAATAAACAAACTTCGTCAAAGCAAAAAATAAAAATAATCATAGAAGAAGAAAAAAAAAATTAACAAAGCGTACCGTACCGATTTCCACAGTAACGTCGAGAACTTCATTTCGAGCTTCTTCGTTATCACTTTCAACCAGAACCTCCCCTCGTTCCTCTCTAGCCCTGACGACTTCATCAACCGCCCTATACAACTCTCTGTCAAAATCCTCCGGCAACCGAAGCGTCCTAACCCTTTCCCCTTTCAACGCCCAATAAGAACACGCACCGCGCGCATTGTTCTTCTTCCTCTTCTTCTTGGATTCCTCCTCCTCCCACGCCCTAATTCTCTGGTAATCGGAGAGCAAAGAGTCCCACTTCCGGCGGCACTGGCCCATGTTCCGGCCAACGTCGAGAGCGGCGCAGTTCCCGGCGATGATGTTCCACTGCTGGTAGGACGATAGCGCGGTGGAGCAGTCAGCTTCGACGGCGGCGATTTCATTGACGAGGATTAGAGTTTCGGTAACCGTCCAATCTGGTGCGGCTTGGGAACGCGTGCGGCGAATGACGGCGTCGTCATCAACGTCGTCGTTTTTGGCGTTGTTGGTGTCGGTCATGGTGCGAAGGAAGAGTGGAAGCGTAGAGGCAGTGGTTTCCCTTTTCGGCTTATTGCTCAAACGCCATCGTAGTATTATTATCCCATTTCATATAATAATAATAATAATAATTTATCTTTTAGTTTTGTTTCTACATTTTACTAAATTTCACCGAATTTTGGTGCATCTGAAAAGGTGAAAATTCAAGGAAAAGTAAGAGCTGTTAAATAAAAATTTAGTCAATCAAATTATTTAATAATTTTTATATATTAATTTTATATAAAATTAATTGTACTTAAATTTTTTTTTAATTTTTTAAATAAATATTTAATAATATATATAATTAATTAAAAATAGATTTTGCTATTTAACTCCGCCCAGAGAAGAAGATAACTAAGGGGAGTTTTTAAATAAAATAAAATATCGTTGCTCATAATGCCATTAATAATGGCCAATAAAATCTTTATGATATATTTTTTAACATTTTATAAAATGTCAAATAACATTTGAATGTTTATAATTCAAATTTGAATGTTGAGAGAATTTGGATTGAATTTCGGGTGCGCCATCTTTTAAATTCTACTCAACTATAAGTAGATATAGTTTGTTAATTAAAAGAAAATTTGACTAAAATAAACGTGATAATTGATTGTGGATATGATGATTATATATTTTTAAGAAATACAAATTTTTTATTTGATTCAGTTTTCATACCATTATTTTTACAGTAGAATTTTGATTGGATTGTGGCTTAGTTTTATTTAGCATTTATCATCGGTGTTAGAGTCGTTCTGAATCCATACTTCATTGTCTTCGCGAGTATTTCAGTGCCAAACAGATTTGGAACTCGAATTTACATGATTGGCTCTATAGAGGTGCAAGGAGTGAAAAATGTTTTTCTTTTCTTCTCAATCATCTGGTAGATTTGGAGAAGCAGAAATTATGACTTATTTAATACAAATGACTATTGGAGTACTAGTAAAGTGGTGAGTTTGATTCATAGTTCAGGAAGAAAGTTCCACACCATTTTTGCTATGCATCAATCTTTGTCTCCTCCTTCACTTTGTTTATATTGGGTTCTACCTCCCATTCATTTTGTTAAATTAAACTAGAATGAGACCCGCGCGATGTGCGAAACGATAAATGAATGATAATGTAATAAATATTAAAAATTGTTGTTTTATAGAATTAAATTAAATATGTGTAAACTAAAACTAAATTTAAAAAGTGTTTTATTTAAAATAATTTGTAATACAAAAGATTTGGATGTTGGAGTTATAAAATGATATTTTTATTTGGTGGTTTGATTTTTGTATTTGTTTTAATTGATGGTCTTAGTCTTCTTATGTGGTGTTCATCCTTCTTTTTCTTTATTAGTTGTTGTTAGAGTTATTGTTTTTTTCTTTATGTCGTAGGTTCTTGTGATGACATGTTGTTTATGAATTGTTAAGTTGTATGCACTTTCTATTGTATTGTTATTCCATCATTGCATGTATATTCTTCTTTCGAAAATGTGTCTTGAATTTGTATGGTTTTCTTTCTCCTTAATCTCTTGATGGATATGTGATCTTTGTCTGATAGATATTAGTGTTGACAAAGTTAGTTCTTATAATCAATGAATAATTTAAATTAAAAATAAGAATGATGTCTTAAATAAGTAATTTTTTTGGAGTATTACCTGTTTTATTTGTTATAATGGGTGTTAAAGTTTAGTATTTTTGGTTGGAACAAATATCTTGATAAAAGTGTATTGTTGAGAACCTTCTTTGAGATTAAAATAATTTACTTTGACTTCAAATATAAGTGTAAGGTTACACAAATTTTTTAATTGGAGTGGTACTTCAATGTTATTACTTTTTTGGAGTGTCAGTAGAATTAAAACAGTTGTGCCTAACAATTTTTTTTTTGCTATCAAATAGTACAAAAGTTGTTGTAACACTTTGATCTGAAACCTTTAATTGATTTCTGAACCTAAAATAAGTATTGGATTAGTAACTAATAATTTGATAGATGGAATTATGAAAAATATATAGAGTTATCTTATTTGATGTTATTCGAAAATAAATTTTTTTGCTAAATTTGATGTTGTTTGAAGGAATAGTGATAAGAGACTTATATAAGTAGTTCAAATAGTATAGAATTTAAATATTTGTAACATAAAATTTATTATGATTAATAATATTATTATGATATTTGTAATATAGATGTTTATTACTAATGAGTTATTGGGGTTATAAATTTATTGTATTATTTATAACGGTGAAATATAATAAATATAGGAATATGAATTCAATATCTCTGTAGGTTACAAATTTGGTTACAAATTTTTATATATATTTTTTTTGTTGATTTCGAAATAATAGATGATTTGGCAAAAATTAAGTGGTTGATTCTAAAATTTTGTCAAGTATACAATGTTGCTGACATGTCATTAGTAAGAAGAGAAAAATGTCTTAAAAATAATGTGGGTAAACTCATGCATCTACTTTTATATATTAAAAATAGATTGTGATGCTAGTTGTTTTGTTTCTTTTAGCTATGCTGGTTTTCGTTGTATCATTCGCAATTCTGATAGATGTTAGTTGAAAGATTGCACTGAAAAAATTGAAGTATGCAGTGTTTTTTTTGCTAAATTATATGTGATATGGAGAGATTTACTTTTAGTTTGAGATAATGGATTTTGAGGTTATTTGTGAAACAGACTATTTAAAAGTTTTTTTTGGTAAACCAAAAAATGCTTGGTAATGATATTCCAGAATAGAATTTGACAAAACATATACAGGAGGTTAAGAATTGGAATTGGAGAGTCTCTATTCTTTTAATTCATAGAAATGCAAAGTGTTGTAAATTGTATAGTTAAAACAGCTGCTTCTGGCGTAGACATTTAATCGAATTGGAGTCAATCATGGAGTGAATTTCAACGTCTAATAAATTTAGATATAAATTTAGCCAATCAATTTGGTTTTATCTCTATTTTCCTTTTTCTTTTCTGTTTAGTCACTACAAAAATAATGCCATCAATAATTCTTTTTTACTGCTCATAATTTAACCCGAATTAAGGATTCCAATGGCTTATTGTGTTATAACGAAAAAAACTCATTCTCATATGAACTGGACAAACTAAACACATTTCAAAACCAAACTCTCCTATTATTAACTTAAGTAAGCTATTCGCTATACGTTGCCTTCTGTTCAACTGTGAATTGATCACAAAACTATATTAGTTCAAAGAGATATAACAAATTCAAGGATTTAAGGTATCTTAGTCGAAACTAGTGGAACTCACTTCGGATTGGTCGGAAAATTTGGAGTATTTCCTTCTAGTTGTATCAAATTTATTTTTTCATTTTACCAATCTATTCTATGATCTTTTTCCAACGAGCTAGACCATTATCAGCTACACCTCCTTTGGATGGACTAAGCTATTGTTCGGTATAGAGTGTTTGGAACAACAAGAAAACAAAAGTTCTCATAAATTGGGCGTTAACAGTTATGCAGACGTGTACCTAGCAATAGATTTAGTAATAAGAATAAGAATTCAGGTAACTGCTACCACATTCTTGGCACATTTTTTGCCAGTTGCCACTCTAGAAGAAAATTAATTTGACAACAGCTAATAGTAACTGTCTAGTAGGATAAGAAAGTTTATCAAAGGTGCGCAAATGGTATAAGTGGGAGTAAACTTTATCCAAGTGAGTTTCATAATATTACACCAATGGTGTAATGCTGTAATTACATAATCCAACTTCACCACTTTAATATTATAAACTGGCCAGGAACTTTGCTTCTGACCATAAATATAACATTACTAATGAGAATGTTAATAATTGGTGAAAGTGTACAAGATCTTAAAAGCAATGATTTCCAAGGTGCTGGAATAATGCAAGACCCCATCATATCGGACTCCCTTCGTCACTGGTGTAACCCATCCTGACATCGGATCTGGAACCAGTTCGGTGGCGTATTTTCAGGTACCCGAACTTTCCTGAACCAGGCGATGAACCCTCGAAAATAAAAGGCAAATAACCAGTTTGCTTCTTGTACCTCTGCTGGATCTGAAATCAAAATTTGTTGAAGGTTTAAGAACACAATGTATCCCATGTTGGAATATTCTGAAAAGTGGAACTGAAAACTAAGATACCTCAATTATTTGTTCACCGCTCTTGAGACAGTTTCTACCAATTACACAAACAGTTCCACCAGAACCTCCACCAGTGATCTTTGCTCCACATAATGTTGTGTCTTCTGCTTTAGAGGCTGCACTATGCTGCACCTCCTGCACCAAGTGTACAAGCCTATCTGTTGCGTCCGAGCCAAGTCCGCAAGCACTGTAGCTATAGTGACACTGCAAATCATAATTAGTTAGAAGCCAAACTGTTTTCCTTCTTTATATTTTAGTTTTCTTCAATTCAAATAACACATGCATTTCAGCTCAAGTATATTTCAAACAATACAAAATATTAAGGAACTAAGTTGGCCAACTGAAATCATGCTTGTACCTGATATAGCAGTTCTCCTAAGGCAGTAAGTTGATCAGTTGAAGCTGTTGAAGTTAGAAGTGATTTGAAGGTCTGCACACCATATCACACCAAGGAATTGATTAAGAAACTATTATGCAAGATAGGGAACAAATGACTGATGCATTTAGCAATTTGAAGTGAAAAATAAAAATGGGCAAGGAGGTGGTTAGCTTTAAATCTTTTCAATCATATAGAAAAATAGAGATTTCTCTGTAAGACTTACCTTAACTCTGAAGTTTTCATAGATGGGATGCATTGTGGGAAATCTCACTCCATAAGTACGCTTGTCATCAATAGTAGTGACAGGATCATTGTGATTTTTGTAGGTGTCCAAAAATGATTGACCGATAATGGAGTTTGGAATTTGCTTAGCATAAAGAGCCTCAAATCTGTAAATGAAAGCTGTATAAAGAAGGAATTCTATATTTGCCCGAATGTATAGTGGGGTACTATTACTTACACCAGCAATATGGGAAGTGAATTGAGCATGCCAACATAAATAAAAAATGCAGAACAACATAATCCATTTGATAGATTATGATCTAATTATTTTCTTACTCCTTCAAAGCCATTACTACTCATGATTACCTTTCAAATAAACATGGAATTTACCTGTGAGGAGGCAAATTACATAAGTAGTCTAAGGAAGCTTCTTGTTTAAGTAGTTCTAAATCATCTTGTTCCACTTCATCATTGTTCACCCCATTAGTTTGCATATCAGACAATTCATCTGAAGCTTTAGACTTAATCATCTTCAGACCCATAAAGGTGCCAATTCTGACAGAACCATAGTCTGCACCTCCAATACTGAAATAGATGACAATTAGGAATTAGGATATTTCAAACACCATGAAGATATGGAATAGGTTGATATTTTCCAAGGGTGGTAAAAGATCAGCATTTCAAAGACAGTATATGTGAAAGATAATAAAAAGGGTCAAACATAAATGGAAAAACCCAAATATTGTTAGTCCATATACCTGTGTCTTATTCCAGAATCAATTCCCCAGACACGGATATGGTTGGGAATCTCTACAAGGCCAACAATCTCTGCAGGCTGCATCAATAACAAGCAGCATCAATGATATCAAGTCTAAAGAATAAGAAACACTGTTCCCTGTAACTTGTACTGATGCATACCTGGCAAATCATAGCTAGAAGTTTGTTGGCTTCACCACATGCCGAAGTCATCTGATCCATGACACCACATGGTGCTCCTACAATGTGATTTTCCACCTAACGAATATTGTAAGAGAATGAAGTTTAATTAATTGAAATGCATGCAAGAGATAAATAAAATCATAGAGAATTTTGGTTGGAATATAGGATGAAGTTCAACCTTTTGGCAAAGTATAGCGAGGTCTCTTGGGTCGATATTTAATCCTGATTTGCAAAAACAAAATATATAAGAAAAAGAACTCAAATGATCTTGTTTGCAGAAAAACTTGGTGTAGCTTTTTTTCATGAGAAGAAACAATGAATCTTGTGTGATAAAAAAGGAGAGCTTGAAGTTTAGTCCCTGTAAACTAAACATCAGAAAAGAGCTTATTACCATGAGCAGCTGCAATCGCAGACATACTGGCGACCTCCACAGATGCAGAAGATGATACACCTTTCCCTTCAGGGACCGCTGATGAAATCTATGCATAACAAGAAAATGAAAGTTTTCAAACCTTTACAGTGTATACTGAATTACATCTCTAAGTACTTTGTTTCTCAATATACTTTATTTCCTTGATTTGTTAGAGAAGCAGATAAACCTTAACAGTTATAACTTATCCCATATTTGTTTTGTTTAAACCAAGTATTCAATAACTTAATAGAGAAAGAGGAGTTACCAGCATGGTGATACTGTCGTTAAAACGCACACCCATCTCAGTCATCAAGACCAAAATTGCCCCAGCAACATATGCTGCCCACCTGTGAAGTTAATCATTCAATTAGTATAATAATAGAATGTTCTAAATGCCTAAGATGCATATAAAATGATGCATATCTACTACCCACTTTTGGGATGGATCTTGAGCAAAATATTTCCTTGCTCTCTCATAAGACATTAGCTTGCCATCTTCCATGAAATCAGACAAATCCATGTCAAATGTTGGACTACGATAGCCAAGCTCTGAGCCATATGACACCTGCACATGAAGTAATCATTTACTAAAACTGATAAAGCTATCTATATTAAAATAGATATACATCTTTTTTTCCCTTCTCTTTTTTAATCAAATCAATATTATTTGCTCATCATGCTTCAAAAGAAACATATTTGTCAAATTTATATATTTTCCTTCCAACCTATAATGTCAAATCTTGTATAATTCAGAAACACATCTTCATAATAGTTCAAAAGAACATCCAAATAGAGTGAGTTCAGAAACACTCCTCATATTCCATCTTATTTTACAATTTAAGCTTCACATGTTTTCAATTTCTCCGGTTAGACTACATAGAAATAGCATATTTCATATCAATAATATGGATTCACATTGATTTGTGCATTATTTCTCTAGAGAGCCTATATTGATAGGCCTAAATTGGTGTTAAATCTGTATTCTTTAACTTGGCTTGCTGTATCTTTTGATTCTTGCGATCAGAACTGTCAATCATATTATTCTAAAATGTATAAACCAACAGTCATTGTTAATTGAACAAACTATTTAGAAGCTTTGCACATTTTCAACATACAATTTGTAACACAGCAGTAGCCTCTCCTCTGTCATTCTGTCGCGCCGCAGCATGTTTCCACAGCTTATGTTTACTTGGATGGAGCCTTTGTAGAGCAACATGGCAGGCTTCTTTGATTGGCATCTACAAGATAATGTTACAAAAGAAGCAATGTCAATATGATATCTCAAATTGAATTTGCACAGCAACACAGCAGGCTCCTTTGAGTGAATATTTGTCTATATTTTCTGGAATAACCTGTTGGGTAAATAACATTCTGAAGTAACTATTTATGAGGCTCTACCTAATTAATAGCTTTAACTTTTAGGACAATTAACTCTTTTACATTATTATAGAAAGAATACTCAACTATTTGGAAGATTTTTTAAGCAAAACTCTATCAGTAGCACTGGAATATACAAATAATGAAAATAAATGTTGTACGGTAACATTACTATCTGAACAAGAAGCACCTATGAGACTTTTATTCTTTCAAGTAATTATCAATTAAAGTAATTATCACTAATGTTATGATTGTACAAGAGAGATACAGATACAACCTGAAGAACAAGGCTTCCAGAATAGTCAGCAATACCACCCATGACATCTAACCTTCCAGGAGCTCTTGTCACATATATTTCTTCCTGTCATAATGATTCAACATCAATAATTGAAAGAACCAATAACAAAAAAGGACATCTGTAGTGTAATATCACAAAAATAAAACAAATAAAAAAATGGGAATGGTCAAGACCTCCCAGTTGAACAGAGAAGCTGCAGCCCTACTCTCCCGCCTTTTGGGGTTCGCATGTAATTCAGTTAAGCTATGTAAGAAAGCCACAGTATCTGGAAAACCTTGAACATTTCCGTGCAGAATCTCAAAGTCATCTATTACACTGAAGAAAGAATACAAGGAAATAAAGAGGCATTTAAAACAAGAACGTTTTTATAAAACCAAACAGACTTTTTATAGTCACAAAAAAGATTACGAGCACTTGAAGTAAAATGAAACTTACGATTCAACCAAAGCACTTTCAAAATCTGCTGGCCGATCTGATGGTCGCCGGCCAAGTTGGCTTTCAGCATTTACATACCATTCTGGGATTGCAACGTCTCGGCCAGTGGCCCTTTGCAGTTGATACCCAAGAACAATAGCATCACGTAATCTTCTTGCCCCACTAAGCTGCACATTGAATTGAAAGTCCATGTTCAGTCTTTTCTCAAAATCTTCATGAAACCAGAAGCTTGTGCACTAAAACCATAACTAATAGGTATCAATAGTCCTTTACCTTATCTGATGCATAATTTTTCCCAAATGCAGTCTCCTGTAGGATGTGGGCAGCCATCTACATTTGAAAATTTTAAACACGACATGTTACTACATGCAAACGAAGGTGTAGCAAGGAGCAACAATAGAAGAATTTAAACATGCATTACACTGATATACAACAGATAGTTTACCAGCAAACAATCTATATTTGTGATCTGCTTAGTTAAGTTATTTCATGTATGATGACCTCAGAAGGCATGTGCAATGGATCATCATAAGAAAATTTGATTTTGATTATGTCAGATACCTGTATGGATCCAAGCGCACCAGGTACAATTCATTTCATGTATATTCGATAACTAGAAATTATTACCATCCATTTAGTTTCAACATTTTCCATTATTCCGGAAACTATACTGGGGGGAAATTCTTAAAGTTTACATGATAGTTAACAAATAAAGCATTATGAAAGCTCCTACGCAAAATGAGTCAATTAATTCAAGAATAAGATGATACCTCAGCACCATTAATGCCTCCTTCATAGCAGGGATTCAAACTTACTGCACGTTCAAGATAAGGTCTCCAGTGACCAGTGAGTAAATCCCTCCTAATCATTTCAACTCCACATTGATAAAACTACCAAAGAAAAAATAGATAATTACTTAGGCACTCAAGAGGTGGAAAAATACTTTATACTAATATAAAGAAAGTAGAAAGGTAGTACCTCAAGCATATTTCTCAAGAAAGGCTCTTCGTTGAAATAATCTCTACGTACAAACACAAAAGGACACTTATATGCCAAGGCTTCACTTGCAGTTCCATATCCAATTTTTCCTGAAATAATAATAATAATAATAACAACAACAACTCACGAAATTAACATTTAAAAAAATGAAAGCCTCAAACTGACCAAGCATACAATCACATGCTGCAATAATATCAGGAGTATATGCTTCTTTATCAAGTTTTCTGAAGTTTGGAGGAAGGTCGGTGCTCTCAGAAGCTCCACAAACCTGGATCACCAAATAACATGTATGTAAAAAGTAAAAATAAAAAATAATGTGACAACTCAAAACAGAATGGTGGAGAAGGAGTACGTACCAAGCCGAGCCAGCCAGATGGCAAGAATTCCTCCTTTAGCTGCCATCCTCCTGGCTGGAGAAAAACAAAATCATATAGGCAGAAGTCGGAAGTCAGATGGTGAGCATGATTCTGTTTAGAGTCTTAAAACCAGAAATATCACAAGATTTCAATATTTAGAATTTTTGGCTCTCATACTCTCATAGACACAAAGGCATAACATTCAAATTCTTAGGGACTACCATTTTTTATCAAAATCTAAATTACAGAGTGAAAACATGCAGTATCCGAATGACAGTTCTTGTTAACCGGCTTTATTGAATGCATTGTTTAGTATGTTTGGCAAAGATTGTGTGTGTACTAAAGACTTGTCTTGTTAACTGGCTTTATAGAATTCGGGAGAAGGAAGAAAGCAAAAATTTTTGTGGGAGAAAGAAAAACAAAGAAGCCTAGAACAATTGCCTTCAAGTTCTGTTTTTCTTTTAAAAAATAGAAAAAAGAAAGAGAAAAGACTACTATTAATAATAATAAAGATTTAAGTAATAACCTGTCCACCAAAGTTGAGAATAACTAACTTCACATCATCAGCTACACCAAGATCCTCCCTCACCTTCAACAAGGAAAATTAAAGGTTCATGGATTAGGAGTTAAATCATCCTATGAAACAGCTCCGCGAAGTTTTGTTTGGCAGTACCTCTTTTGGAGATTTATGCAACCTCCTCACAACAAGAGGAACATCAATAACATCACGAAAAGCAGGCACTACAAAAATAGATGCCACATTTATCATTAACTATGTCCAAGACGAAATTTAGGAGGATTTCATTTAATGTTAGGCTATTGTAATTTAATTTTCTAAGAACTGGCTTACTTGGGCAATATCCCGGGAGTCGGATAAGGAACTCGCAGTGGGAATAGTCCTCAGCAATCTGAATCAATGATGTGCAGATATAGTTATATATCTTGTTTCAAGTACAAAATATAGCATGAAAAAGAAAAGGTAGATTAATTACAGTTCAAAAGAATTCTACTTTCAAAAATATGTCCCTAACAGCCAAAAGAATCTGGATAAGAATAGCACAAATGCATTTTAAAAAAATACAAAATAACACTGGATACAAGGTAAACAATCAGAAACTTCTAATACTTCTGTCAAATAATGTCCAAAAGGGAGCAGATAATTTCCTAAAGAAAATTTTTATAACCTGCCACACTATTGAGCGATGATGTATTCCAGCAGCCATGACATATTCTGCATAGATGAAGTCCCAACTGAAATCATAAGATATGGAATGAGGGTAAGGACAAGCACAAGACATGACGAGATTATCCAGCTGCAGACAATCAAGGCATTAAACTGGCAACTAAAATCAATCCCCAGCATTGATTTAAATATTCATTCATCATTGGCAAACAGCATATATTCTTGCAATCCATAGTCCCTCCACCTTAAACAGTACTTTAGGTAACAAAAGTGAATAACATTATGAAGGAAAAAGGATGCAACTGAGTTACCTAAAATTGGTTACACAGACAGACCGAATACCAGCATCTGCTGCTGCACGACATGCTACTGGGACAACATCAGATACCTGATATCTCAGATTAGTTAAACATAATTCATTATTGTGTAATGCTGTTTTGTTTAGAGTAAGGCAGCTCCCCTTGACTTATATTTTAATATCAAAACATTGTGATTTTCTTGTCGATTCCAATCAAAAAAGGAGAGAGTATGTCCCATACCACTAAGTCAGCTTTGATTGAATTCAGCCATTCTGTTTCTTGTGCCAAGATTTGTGCACGAGGCTTCACTGCTGTCTCAGAATACTAATCCAAGTACAACTCAAGCGATCAGCAACATAAACAGAAGCAGAAAGTATTGCCAAAATATAACATAATATAATTTGGTGGTTTCTATACCTTCTCCAAAGAGGCAAGACGATCAACCGTCAAAGCATCTGCCTGAACTGCTCCGCAGTCCAAAAGCACCTGTTTTATATAAATACATAAATATGCATTCTCTTTGAAACCAGTCTTTGATTTTTAAGAGATTTCCCTTGGACAAAACTAGGATACAAATTCTCAAAGCAATAAAAAGTAAACGTTTTAGATGCCTAACTAACCCTGATACTCTAGAACTGATTCAACATTTGTTCTAACTGTAGCTAACATGCACTTTTTCATTGGATTTATGAACATGCCCCCTTGCAGGTAGCACTTGAAAGTTCACTTGAGCATTTTATCCTTCTTAAAATCTTGCATTACCCATTTGAAGATGTGCATGTCTATATATTTAGTTTAAAAATTGCCCTTTTTTTTTCCCTAAACTCCAATTAAGAGATAAACAATAGAAATATGGTCATTTAAAACTTGAAAAAGATAATAACACAAATTTTGAGTTTACATTGGGTTTACAATAGGGAATAAATATGTTTTTCAGTTCATAACTTCATGTAAATATAATTCATTTAGTTGATTGGATTGTTTTAGCCTTAAAAATTGGAGTATTCAAATCAAATAAAATCCAATCAAAAACTAATCCAATTTGAACTACATTAAATAATAGTATAAAATATAATTTTTTTTAATATTAAATTTATCCTTTTAATTTTAACATGTTTAGCTAATGTATTATTCTTACTTAAATAACATTTTCTAAATATTGTCTTTTTCCCTCTTGTTTACTTAATTTTAGTTTTTAATATTTAAAATTTAAAATTTATAATTGTCAAAATTTAATAAACTTATCCAATCAAAATCACAACAGCTTATATAATTTAAATTTGATTAGTTTACTTTTAAATTGGATCCTATAATAATAAATGAAAAATCTAAATCCATGTGTACTCCATAGTCACCAATGTTTGAGCACTAACTAGTGTACTCTTTTTTGTCTGAATTTTATTATTTTTATTTTTTTATAAAATCTAAAAATTAAAAAATATTAAAAATAAAAATAGAAAATATAATACAAACCAAAAAGTAATTATTTTTTAATTATCAGCTTGTTTCATCTTTTCTTTTTGTTTTTAAAAAAAAAAACTTAAAAAGTTTAAAGTTGAACTAAAAAAAGTTGAAAAGGAGAAAAAAAGAAAAGAAAAGAGGAGTTATGGTTTCGGAAGGCATTGATGATAACAATAAAAGACTGACCTTACGAATGAACAATCGAGGAGAATCAACTGCAGAGGTAAAAACAAATGCAGGTGCACCCGTCACTACATGCACATCATGTCCCGCTAGGATCAACTGTCGAACCACCTATTCATCCATTTCAAACCAAAATTCACATTATAATCACAAGATACAATATATTTTCAATTGAGATCATCATCATTGGAGATTTTTTTAGCCAAATTTTCAGCTAATTAATCTTAAAACATGTATGATGCATCAGCTCGTTAATTCTCCTATTTCACTTTACACCTTTAATCCATCACAATTCCCATAAAATATTTAATCCGTTTCCAAAAGAAAACTTTTATTTCTTTTCAAACCAAAAAGTGAAAAGCGCATAAACAAAAATCAATTCGATTTTTTCGGATACAAAAGAGAGCAAACAATCGCCGCATTGAACCAAAAAAGTGATGGACGAGTACAAAGGAGAAAATTGAAAAAAATAAAATAAATTATAAAAAAAGAGGGAATGAATAAGAAGAAAAACCTCGGCAACTCTGGTGGCGTGGCCAAAACCATGACCAGTAACATAGTAAGCGAAGACGAGGTGCTTGCTCGAAGCTGAAACTGCTTCCTCAATCCTCATTTTGATCTTTTTTTCCAGATCAAAACTCGGAATGATTTGTTTTTTTTTTCTCTCTTTTTTATTGTGTGCTTTTTTTGTTTTCAAGTTCTTCCGTTTCCCTTGAATTTCGGAAAGCTAGATAATAAATAAGATTCAAGACACGTGATTTGTTAATCCAAAATCATATAGACCTTTAATATCTCCTAACTAAAAGAAAAGAAGAAGTTTGTATATAAAATTTTAACATTCCGTTATTAAAGAGAGAATGATGAGCATTAAAATTTGGTTGGACTTTTTTCTTTTATTGTTTTAATTTAAATTTATTTTATTTTTTTATTAATATTAAATTATTATAAAATTAGTCACAAAAAAATATTATAAAATTATTACAAAAACAAAAAATAAAAAATTAAAAGAATTAAAAAGATAAAATACTCTTTTAGGATTAATTTAAAAGACTAAATAGTCACCAAAAAAAATTAAAAGACTAAAATATTTTTTAACAATATTTTTTTTACTAAAGATGAGGAGACTCGAATTCACGACTTCTTAGATGAGTATAGATTATAGAAAGATTATGCCATTTGAGCTATAACTCATTGGCTAACAATAAATTTATTTAATTTGAATTAAAAATTTAATTTAATTAAAAAAATAAGACAAGTTTTTAATTAATTTTAAAAACACAAAAATTCTTTTTTAAATAAAACCGATTTTGTGTAAGCATATATTTATGAAACAATATTATAAATTTTTTATATAAATAAAATAAATATAAAATTTATGTTTTTCCTTTATTATTTGTCTTATTTTAATATAATATAATTTGAATTAAAAAAGTTTATTTTCTATTCAAATTTAAAATTTTTTTTAATTTAAAAGAAAAGAGGTAAGATAAATACAAAGGATATAATAGATATTTTAATTCTAGAAAATTAATTTAAAAATTTTAAAAATAATTTAATTCTACCAAAATTTAAATTACTATCACTTTTCTAACTGACTATTTTTACATATGAATTTAACTGGATCAAACGTGGATGGATGAGACGACAAGATAAGTAAACTAATTTCTTAAACTAGTAGATTAATTAATTAATAATTAATCACTTGGAGTTTAAAAATAGGACCGAGATTGGAAACTTGATTTAATTAATTGATTGATAGCATTTTAGCAATGAGAAAAATAATTTCTATAAAAATTAATAATTAACAATAAGTAGTACTGAGTATAAAAAATAAATATATAGATATTAAAGTATGAGTGGGTTTATGTTGTTATCAACTTATCATCATTGTCATGAACTCGTCATCATAAAGAGAATATGGACAAAATAATGAGGCATTGATGGATTTGATGATGCTGATTTAAAAAGAAAAAATGGATAGAGATGAGTGACGAGGATTTGGATTTAGGAGTGTGTGAGAATGAGAGTGAAATGAGTTGTGTTGCGTGCCAAACCTGTTTGAAATCCATCCATAATCAAAATAATGAGAAAAAAATTCTCTGGCCTTGTTGAGAATATTTAATAGCATATATGCTGGAAAGTCAAAATATTAATAATTAGTACACATTTTTTATTTTCTAGTACATAATTTTACTTTTAACGTTATAAATAGAAATAAATAGTTCTAACTTTTACCATCCAATAATAGATTGTTAATTTTTTTTTTTTCAGAATCATACAATGACTCTTTCATTTTATGGTGGCTACTACTTTCGCTGCCGCGATCATCAATCTCATCATGTTCGTTACTAAATACAGCAATCACATGTGCATAGGTTAATTCGAGAAAGGGACAACTAATGAGTAATAAAGACACCAAATTATAAAAGGTATGGTTATATATTTTATGCTGACTTTGATAGTGTCACGTAGTGAAAATATAAAATTATAATTTCATTTTAGCCTAAATTAAGTAGTAGTTATAATTAAAGCCAGTAAATAATATAGAAGAATGTTAAGAAACTAATATTCATAATTAATTAGCTGATTTTGGAAATTGAGAGTTTCACCTCTTTGTCTATTGAGATGTTGCATAATTGTTTGGGGAAGAGATATGTTTCCGGATGGCATTGCTTTTAATCGAGTTTTTATTTATTTTTCTTTTTTTTTTTAGTTGTGTATGGTATTTTCTAATCCAACATATTAAAAATTAATCTGTTACGAATCTAAATTCTATTTAAAGGTCTATACAAAATTAGATTCAATCTCAACACTTGTTTAAATGGACAAATGATCTGATTACTTAAGTTGGTTATTTCTTTTCTACTTGCACCTCACCGTGTGCGCATGTGGTTGGTTGGGCCTTTTGGGCCCCTTTCATTTATAATTTTGGACTACAGTTGTACAGCTTTCCAATGGGCCAAAAAGAGCCCATTTTAGAGTAAGTGCCGCATCAGTTCAGTCGTCATCCAAACCCTACCTAAGAGCTAAGAAAAAAAAAAATTCACCCAAACCCTACCTTTTTGAATCTTCTTTCTCTTCCTATATATACCATGGCATCCATAAATTCTTCAACAGAGGTTAGGGTTTTCCTCAGGCGCAGTTGAGTTTCTCTCTGTTAGTTCAATTTTGATATTTATTCTTTTCTTCTTTTAGTGATTTTTATGGGGCTGGAGTTTGGCTCTTTGGCTTCTATAATCTCGTGCTTTAGAGATGAATGCAGCTCCCTATAAAAAATCCCAATCAGCCTCTTCTTCACCCACGATACCTACGAATATTCAATCGATCTAGCGTATCACTTTTGGTGTAAGGTTGATACATGCTTTAATTTGGATGATTTTAAGAAATAATTGAAAATATTTAATTATCGAGTAGTAATTCAGGCAGCCTCCTTGACACTATTAAATGACAAGAGGGGCGTTAAACTGCTCGTAAATTAAATCCTTTTGCTCTTCAGACTTGCTGAGATTTTCTCTGAAGCTGGTCTAGTAAGCTCAAGTATATTATTTAATTATTTATTAGTTAATTTTTTTATTATTATTTTTAAATAAGCTTCCGTGGTTTTCCCCTTTTTTTTTGGTTGATTTTGTATTAGTTTTTTTGTCCACGCAACTTAGGTTTGTCTGCTAACTTGTGGTTTGAAAAATTAAATTAAGTAATGTCAGTTAATGGTTTGTATTTTAAAATTTCTTGATAAATTATAATACGTTAAAGGAATGGTGCAGAGAATGAGAGGAGGAATCAGTGGTAATTTGAAGGGTCAACAGTGTGCTTGGAAACGACAAGTGTGATAGAACTGAATTGAAAATTTTGAGTTAATTCAATTCAGAAGAATTAGTTTATAAAAAATTAGAATTGAGCCGCTCGAGTGAAACTGACAAGTGAACAACGTCATAAGAAGATGTTGAAAATCTAGAAGGAGATGTAGAGAGAAGGAATGAATTTTGAAACTTAAATTTGAAAAAAATTGTCTTCCTTTTCCATGCTGTTTAACACTCTCTCCGTTTAGATGTAGAGGATGGCTTGTTTCTCCTTTTGATGTTAAGTTATTAACAATGTTATTAAATTGCTACAAGAGTTTAGTGTTGTGATAAACACAAAGGATATGGATGTTCATTAATACCATGGGTGAATTCATATTTATGTTACCAAATTCATATTTATGTTACCAAAGAGAGAATTTATATTCAATGAAGGTTGAAAATTTGAATTCCATACATGTATAAATAGGAGATATGATACAAGACTAAGATACATAACAATAACAATCAATAAAATTTATAAAATTTATGTTTTCCGACCTTTGAAAATGTGAACCTTGAATTTGTATAAATAGAGAAATGATCTTAGGCTTTAAGCAGAAACATAAGCAAGTAATAAAAAAACATATTCCCTCTTTATGTTACAATTAAATACTCTTCTCCTTATATTTCTACTACAATTCTTTCTCTTCTTTTATTTTATAAGTATTTTAAATTCTATTTTCTATTACTCTTTACATATAATATTAATAACAATATTAATCATCTTTATTATATTGAGATAGTAACAATAAACAAATGCAATTCTCTCTCTTTTTGTTTTTAATACTTCTTTTTATCTTTGTATATATATACACAATACAACATATAATATTATTATATATATATAAATATTATTAAGCTAATTATTTTAATACTAGAGTCTTCTATTTATACATCTTTATTTTATATCTTTTATTTATTTTACAACACGTTATCAGCACGAGACTCTGATCAAACTTTTAGGAAGACTCAGGTAACAATTTTTCATTATGTCGAAACTCTCTCATCTTGAATTCAATGCTCTTGATATATCTGGAAATAATTATTTATCATGGATATTAGATGCTGAAATCCATCTTGATTCAATGGATCTTGGAGATACCATTAAGGCTGAAAATAATGCATCCCAGAAGGATAAAGCCAAAGCCATGAAAAGCTCCAAATCACGTGCCCGCGTCAAGTACATGCATGCGTCGCTCCTCACTGGTTTTCTCCTTCAATTCTTGTGCTGCAGAAATTCCATCAAATCCAACTGAATGCTACCTAAAATAAACAGAATTGCACAAGACTTAAAGTAGCATCCATAGTGGCTAAAAGATAATTAATTCTTGATTAAACTGAATAATTTAAGTGCAAATTCACTAGGAAAAGACAAGAAAGATTCTCACGCATCACAACACCAAACTTGAATTATTGCTTGTCCTCAAGCAACCAAAATAATACAGGCTTAGGATGTGAATTTGCATGAGAATGAGAGTTCAATTAAGCTCAAATCTATTCTTAAAATGGGGTTTATTCATTGTAATTTTTAACAGTTTTGGCATCTCACTCTCCTTTGAATCAGAGGAATGTCAGTGTCTTTCGGAATTAGAATCCGGATCATATTATGAATCTCTGATCTTTATACAAAGAAAGGAATATCGGGCAGAATAAATCAACCGAGGAGAAGTGTTTCCGTTGTGGTGGAAAGGGCCATTGGTCGCGTACCTGTCGTACCGTAAGGCACCTAGTCGATCTTTATCAAGCATCTTTGAAAAAAGACGACAAAGGAAAGGAGACAAATTTCGTTTCAAATGATGTTGCTGAAAACTCTACCACTCATTATGATGTATCTGATTTCTTTGAGGACCCTGAAGGAAATATTGGTCATCTGATCAATGATGGAATAGTTTAATATATGGGATTGTGAAGTATATATGTAAATAAATAATGTAAAGAACTTATTGTTAAGTTTTATTTTCTATGTATTTAAGTTTCAAATGTGATGTACATAAATAATGAAATATTAATATGAATTTTAAAATTATTAAATGTGTCAAATTTTAAAATAAAATTTCAGTATATGACATTATTTTATGTACAGTGTTTTTTTTAGGAAAATAATTTTGATCAAGTATTCAATTTAACTGTGCATACTACTCATTTTATTATTTTTTGTTTTTGAAGAGAATGGCAAGGATATGTAATGAAGATGTATGCCTTGCGGATAGTGCAAGTTCGCACACTATTCTCAAAAGTGATATATATTTTACCCATCTTGTGCCAAAAGAGGAATATGTTAATACTATTATTGGCTCAGGCAATGTGATAGAAGGCTCCGGAAGAGCTATAATTTTGTTTCCTGGAGGAACAAAATTTATAATAAACAATGCACTATTATCTACCAAGTCTCTGAGAAACTTGTTGAGTTTCAAAGATATTCGCCGAAATGGATATCATATTGAGACGATGAATAAGGGAAATCATGAGTATTTATGTATCACAACTCATGATTCAAATAAGAAAGTTATATTAGAAAAATTACCCTCACTTTCATTTGGGTTGTATTATACCAAGATTAGTGCAATCGAATCACATGCCATTGTAAACCAGAAGTTTACTAGCTCAAATGAGTTCATAACTTGGCACGACCGATTGGGTCATCCGGAAACAACCATGATGAGGAGAATTATTGAAAACTCTCATGGACAATAACTAAAGAACCAGAAGATTCTTAAAACTAGTGAATTTTGTTGTGCAGCATGTTCTCAGGGAAAGTTAATTTTAAAGTCATCACCAGTAAAGATTGGATTTGAGTCCCCTGAATTCCTAGAAAGGATTCAAGGTGATATATGTGGACCTATTCATCCACCATGTGGATCTTTTAGATATTTTATGGTCCTGATAGACGCATCTTCGAGATGGTCACATGTGTGCTTATTATCTTCTCACAACCTGGCGTTTGCGACTCATCAATTCTCTCCTATACAATTAGCTTTTGGCCAGCAGCCAAATGTTTCCCATTTAAGAATATTTGGGTGTGCGATATATGTTCCCATTGCACCACCTAATCGCACCAAAATGGGACCCCAAAGAAAATTGGGAATATATGTTGGATATGATTCTCCCTCTATAGTGAGGTATCTTGAGATACAAACTGGAGATGTATTTAAAGCTCGGTTTGCGGATTGTCATTTTGATGAATCAAAATTTCCAACATTAGGGGGAGAGAGTAAGCTTCCTGAAAAGGAACTTAATTGGAATGCATCATCATTGATGCATTTAGATCCTCGATCAGGGCAATGTGAACTGGAAGTTCAAAAGATTATACATTTGCAAAGAGTAGCAAATGAATTGCCTGATACATTTTCTGATACAAAGAGGATTACCAAATCTTATATACCAGCGGAAAATACCCCCATTCGAATTTATGTCCCAGTAAGACAAGTAGCCACTGAAGCAAATTCACGCCAGAAGCGTGGCAGGCCTGTCGGTTCCAAAGACAAAAATCCTCGAAAGAGAAAAGAGGTAAATAATATTCCTGTTGAAAAAGACATAGTAGAGACACCTGCAGTTGTCCAAAATTCGGATGTAGTTTTAATGCCAGAAGACGTTCAGGTACCTGAAAATTGTGAAAATGACGAGATCTCGATAAATTATGTCTTTACAGGAGAGAAATGGGACCGAAATAAGACAATTGTCAATGAAATATTTACGTATAATGTGGCATTAAATATCATGCATGAAAATAAGGATCTTGAGCCAAGATCAGTTGAAGAATGTCGACAAAAAAATGATTGGCCAAAATGGGAAGCAGTCATGAAGGCTGAATTAGACTCACTTGCAAAACGTGAAGTCTTTAGACCTGTAGTCCGTACACCTGCAGATATAAAACCTGTTGGATACAAATGGGTATTTGTGAGAAAACGAAATGAGAAAAATGAAGTTGTGCGCTATAAAGCCCGACTTGTGGCACAAGGTTTTCACAAAGGCCCGGTATAGATTATGAAGAAACGTATTCCCCTGTAGTGGATGCGATAACATTGCGTTATTTGGTCAGTTTATCTGCATATCATAAACTGCATATGCATTTAATGGATGTGGTAACAGCCTATTTATACGGCTCATTAGATCGGGATATCTATATAAAAGTCCCTGAAGGACTAAAGATATCTAAACCATCCAAGGAATATTCGCAAGGGTTATACTCAGTCAAATTGCAAAGATCTTTATATGGTCTAAAGCAATCTGGACGAATGTGGTATAATCGTCTTACTGAGTATCTGGCCAAAACGGTTTCAAGAATGATGATATATGCCCGTGTGTTTTCATAAAGAAAATTGCATCTGGATTCATTGTAATTGCTGTGTACGTTGATGATTTAAATATCATTGGGACTCCTGAGGAAATTCCAACAATTATAAAAACTCTGAAAGAAGAGTTTGAGATGAAAGATCTTGGAAGGACTAAATTTTGTCTCGGCCTGCAGATCGAGCATACAAAAAATGGGATATTTATTCATCAAGCGACATACACAGAGAAGATCTTGAAAAGATTTTATATGGATAAGTCACATCCTTTGAGTACCCCAATGATCGTAAGATCTTTGGATGTGGAAAAGGATCAATTCCGTCCTAAAGAAGAGAATGAAGATATACTTGGTCCTGAAGTACCATATCTTAGTGTTATTGGAGCGCTAATGTATCTTGCTAATAATACGCGACCTAACATATCATTTGCTGTGAATTTACTAGCAAGATATAGTTCCTCTCCAACTAAAAGACATTGGAGTGGAATCAAACAGATCTTTCGATATCTTCATGGAACGGTTGATATGGGATTGTTTTATCCCTATGGATCCAAGTCACAATTATTTGGCTATGCAGATGCTGAATATCTGTCTGATCTACATAAAGGGAGATCTCAAACAAGATACCTATTCACATATGGTGGTACAGCTATATCATGGAGGTCCACGAAACAGACGATAGCAGCAACCTCCTCTAATCGTGCTGAAATACTAGTGATTCACGAAGCTAGTCGCGAGTGTTTTTGGTTGAGGAGTCTGATTCAATATATTAAGTTATCATGTGGACTGATTGATCATAAGATAGCTCCAACTGTCCTGTTTGAAGATAATACAGCATGCATTGCTCAGCTTAAAAGCGGATACATCAAAGGTGATAGAATAAATCATATTTCTCCCAAATTCTTCTTCACTCATGATCTTCAAAATCAATGGATAATTGATATCCAACAGATCCGCTCAAGTGATAATCTGACAGATTTATTTACAAAGTCACTCCCAAAATCTTCCTTTGAAAGATTGGTACATGAGATTGGGATGCGCCGATTTCGAGACATCAACTGATGTTGACAAGAGGGGGAGACTGTACTCTTTTTTCCTTGGTCAGGTTTTTTTCCATTGGATTTTTCTTGACAAGATTTTTAATGAGGCAGTCCCTATCACTAAAGGATGTTGTACTCTTTTTCCTTCACTAAGGTTTTTTTCCACTGGATTTTTCTTTAGTAAGGTTTTAACGAGGTAATAATCCTAAATGGTCATTCAAGGGGGAGTGTTGTGATAAACACAAAGGATATAGATGTTCATTAATATCATGGGTGAATTCGTATTTATGTTACCAAGAGAGAATTTATATTCAATGAAGGTTGAAAATTTGAATTCCATACATGTATAAATAGGAGGTATGATACGAGACTAAGATACATAACAATAACAATCAATAAAATTTCATCTCTCCTTTTATTCTCTACAAATGGTGTTTCCCTCTCTCTTTCTTTTACTACTTATAAATATATGAATAATTTCTATTGAACTAATTATATTAATACTAGAGTCTTCTATTTACACATCTTTATTTTATATTTAGTATATCTTTTATTTATTTTACAACATTTAGCAAATTTTTGGGAATATTGGGTTAGCCAGATTGTCAAAAAATGCGTTCATTAATTATTAAGGGGGCTATTTTTTTAGTTATAGAAATTTAAAATGTGTTATGCTCAATTATGGAAAAATTATGTGTTTTTTACGAACATAGAGATATTTTTTTTAATTGAAATTCACAAAACGGAATACCTTGGAAAGGGTGTAAAGCTAAGTAAATAGCAAGGTTGCGAGAACCGGACCGGTCAATAAACTGGTGAGGTTACTGGTTTAATGGTTTACTGGTTCGATCAGGGTTCAACTGGAGTTCAACCGGTTTAATTAAATATTAAATAAAATTATTAAAAAACTTAAAAAATCATGAAGGCAGCAAACATATTCAAAATCATGAGTAAATAACCTCAGAAAATCAAAATAAAAAATCATGAAGCAGCAAAATAAATCAAAATCATTAAATCAAGCAGCCAAAATAAATCGAAATCATTAAATCAAGCAGGCAGCAAATAATTCGAAATCACAAAATCAAGAAGGCAACAAAATAAATCGAAATCAGTAAATCAAGCAGGCAGTAAATAAATCAAAATCAGTAAAAAATCAAGCACAGAACTCATAATCAGAACTCAGAAGACAGCAAGTTCAAGCATAGAACTCATAATTATAACTCAGAAGGTAGCAAGTTCAAGCACAGAACTCATAATCAGAAGGCAGCAAGTTCAGAGAGAGGCGAGATCAGAAAATCAAAATCAATAAGCATAGAACTCATAAATAATAATCAAAATTCAGAAGGAAGCAAGTTCAAGCATAGAGCAGGCGAGCTCATAAATCATAATCAGAACCCAGAAGCCCAGAAGGCAGCAAATAAATCAAGAAGACAAGAACAGAGTCTTGGCGGCGAGCGAGGATGCGGTGTCGGCGACAGCGAATGAGGAGGCGGGCTCGGCAAGCTCGGCGACGAGGAGGCGGGCTCAGCGAGAAGCAGAACGCGGTGGTGGTCGCGGCTGCTGTGGATGGCTGTGGGTTCTGGAATCTAGAGCTTGGTGGCAATGGTGGGTGAATGGCTGAATGCACTTGGAAAGGGGAAAGGGTAAACTGATTAGGGTTAGTGGGTTGCTGCACTGGGTTACGCGTTACGCCTTTCTCTCTTTTTTTTTTAAAGCCAAAATGACCTTGTTTGGCATCTTAGGTTGCAAACCATAAAACCGCCAAAAAACCGGACAGTTCTCCCGATTTATCGGTTAATCTCCGGTTTAACCAGTTTTTCACCGATTCTTTGCCAGTCAGTTTTCGACGTTATCCGGACCGGTTAGGTGACTGGTTCTCAGTTATTCTGGTTGAACTGGCCAGTCCGGTTCGATTTTCAGAACCATGGTAAATAGCTTCTGCCCCAAGAACGAAGGACTGTATCGGTAAGAGGTGTGAATCCGCCTATCCTATAAATTTCTTAAGTGTTCGAGTTCATTTGTGGCATAAAACAACTCGAAGCACATGGGTCTAGGTTGTCAAAAAATGCATTTATTTGGGTTCAAGGATAGATCTAAATTCTCGTGTAGATGTTATGTCGACTTTTTTTGTTGTAGCTATTATTATCAGGGAAATTTACCTAAATAAAATGATTAGGAGAAATCTTTACTCAAATGTAACAATTGCAATTCCTCTACTTGCGTGTCTTGATTCATTATTAGGTAAATCGTGGTAAGTTATCACGTTTTACTTTTTACACATAAATCGTGGCAGGTAAGCACGGTTTACGAATGAGACAAAATGAGTATTACTTTTTACACATAAACTGTTGCAAGTAAGCACGGTTTACGAATGAGACAAAATGAGTATAAACCGCGGAAAGTAAGCACGGATTATGCATGAATAACGTGGGTATAAACGGTGCTAGATTTTTACTGTTCATGAGTAGTGAGTGTGATCATAAAACCCCCTAAGTTACCACGGTTTACGCGTGGAGTAATATAAATACAAAATTCACGTATCACATGGACTAAACTTATTTATTTACGTAAAGTTTGTTTATGAGCTCAGCAAACTTGTTTGTATTTTATTATTTTAATACGATTTGAATTGTATTAGTATATTTTTATAAATTTTAATCAATTTAATCTTATTTAAATAATTAGTTTTTTAAATTATAAAATTTGTAAGTAAGTTTATTTAAATTTAAAAAATTTTAAAATAATAAAAGTATGTTTATTTAAAATATTAAAATTTTAAATTTTAAATAAACTTACTTATATTAATTTTAAATTTTATTTAAAATAATACAAATATATTTATTTAAATTTAAAAATTAAAATAATGAGAGTACATTTATTTAAAAAATTTTAATTTAAAAATAATATAAGTGTATTTATTTGTTAGTTAAAAATTAATAACCGTTATTTTTTTAAAAAAATCGAATAAATATAATTAATCATATGAATACAATAATACGAATACATACAATTTTATAAATGATTAATTTAAATTATACCTATTTAAAAATTATATCTATTTAAATTTTAAATTACAAACTAATATAAATTTTATAATTTAAAAATCTAATTATTTAAATAAAATTAAATTGATTAAAAATAAAAATATACCAATACAATTTAAATCGTATTAAAATGTAAACAAGTTTGTTGAGTCCATAAACAAACTTTATGTAAATAAATTAGTTTAGTTAATGTGATAGGTGAATTTTGTGCAAACTTTATGAAAACACAATAAAAATAAATAAATCCTAAAAAATAACATGATTTTTTTTAGAATTATTTTTTTTATATTTTATAATAGAAATAAAAAATCTGATTAACATTGAGCTAGTCTAACATTTTAGATAATTTTGTTTTTTAGTGTAATTCGAATTGCATCCCTTATAATTCGAATAAGTGTAATTCGAACTACCTTGGGTCAACCTACATGCATAATTCGAATCAGGTAGATTCAAATTACGTACGAATTTTAGCTGTATATTTCGAATTGATCAACTTTGAATTACTGTTGATTTGTAATTCGAATTAGTTTGATTCAAATTACATAAAAACACGCTTCTAGTTGATCCATGTTACATTTTTTACTTTGGTTGAATCATGTAATTTCTCCTCTCCATTCTGGTTTAATAGTGTGATTTGCCCTTATTATTTAAAAAACTCTCTTCCTCACTTGCCACTGTAAAATACTTCTCTTCAACAGCTTGAATCTCACTCATATGTATAGAATTTTTCTCTTCATAAACCATGGCAAGTAACAAAGATTTTTGCATTTACATATCCCTTCATAAACCGTGGGAAGTAATAAGATTTTATGATCAAAGTTCTCTCTTTATAAACCGTGCTTAGTTATCAAGGTTTATGCTCATCTTGGTCACTTTATAAATCGTGGTTACCTGTCACGGTTTATGTGTAAAAACTAAAACGTGATAAGTTATTACGGTTTACATAATAATGAATTAAAACACACAAATAAAAGAATTACAATTATTGTATTTGAATAAAGATTTCTCCCAACTATTTTATTTAAGAAAATTGTCCTTATTATTATTATAAGACTTGGTTTATTCACTATTCAAATTTGATTGCCATAACTTAATACCATTATACCAAGTTGTTTATCCGTCAATTATTAAACTGATAAAAAAAATGGAGAACCCAAATAAATAGATATGTATATATTATTTTGAGGGTTATTTGAAACATTTTGAGCTTGAACGTGAGATTTAAATTCTTTTGTATAGCAGTATTTAATTTGTTGATGTCGAACTACTGCCTGTTCGAGTGCTTAAATTAACAATAGTATTAAGAAGGCTTTTTAGTATCTAAAAGGTGTAAGTGTGTTTATAATAGAGAGTTGATAAATTACTTTTATTAGAATAGTTCCATCTTTCGTAATAGATAATCGTTAGGATTTATCTTTTAGGAAGATAGAGATAGTAAAAGAGATTTGGGGTGTATGTATGTGTGTGTGCGCGCGCGTGTGTGGGTAATTCACCTAAACAAATGGAATAAAATACAAGAATTAATTAGGGGTGTGCATGGGTCGGGTGAAACCGAGTTTGATGTGATTCAGATCCGGCCCGAAATACGTACCGGGCATATTTATTAGACCCGAATTCGGCTCTAAACCCGATGAAACCTATACATTTTCGAGCCACAATTATTCCGGATAAAAATCGGGTAAAAACCGGACCGTTAACATTACATTACCTTGATATCTTTTTATGAGCTAGCATGTGAAAATATCCAAATTTTCAAGACTACAACTATTATTTGACATGGTAAAATTCAATTAGAAAAACATAACAAGAACCAACTCTTTTCTAAAATTAAAGCATAAACATAATCAATACGAATATTGTATAATAATACCAAATATTTAAATCAATACAATAACACAATATTATACATTAGTCTAAAATCTTATGCATTTTAAACATAAGACATTAATTTATAGTCTTATAATAACTAATAACACAAAATATTAAGGTTTACAATACTTAAATTTCACATAAGAATAGTCATCATCTATCACTAGTAACGCAAAATATTAATTGTGTATGATGACCAGGTCACCGCACCGAGTTCGGACGACCAGAGCCATGGCCCGGACCCGATTCAAAATAATGACCGGGTCTATTTTTGAGACCCTTACCCGACATTAAACCCGATAAAATCACACCAAATTAGCCCTTAAAATGTTCAGGGTCAGGTCGGGTCTTCGGGCCTTGCTGAGCCATGCACACCCCTAGGATTAACCACCAAAAATTCCTCCAAATTGTTCAAACGCGAACAAAAATGCACCCAAATTCTACTATTGACAAAAATGCCTATAAATAATTCAAAAATACAATAACAATACCCAAAAATAAATATATGTTTTCAAAAAATGTCTTAGAGATTGAATTTTGATGTGATTTTTTACAAGCATAATTAAAAAATGAGATATTATTATTCTTAAAATTTGGTAATTCTTTTTAAGTATATTTTTTTGTGATTTTTTAAAAGTATTATTAGTTGTCAATAAAAAATTACAAAAAAATATATACTCAACGAAAAATCACCAAATTTTAAGGATAATGATATCTCATTTTTTTAATCATGCTTGCAAAAAATTGTATCAAAATTTAATCCCTAATATATTTTTTGAGAAATACATATTTAAATGTTAGATAATCTTACAAAAAAACTAACATTAAATATGTATTTCACAAAAAATACATTAGAAATTGAATTTTGATGTAATTTTTTGCGAGCATGATTAGAAAAATGAGATATTATTATTCTTAAAACTTGGTGATTTTTTGTTAAGTATATATTGTTTTATGATTTTTTTAAAGTATTATTGGTTGTTAACAAAAAAAATTATAAAAAATATATACTTAACGAAAAATCACCAATTTTTATGTATAATATCTTATTTTTATAATCATTCTTGTAAAAAATTGCATCAAAATTCAATATCTAAGGTATTTTTTAAAAATATATATTTACGGTTGGATATTATTATTGTATTTTAAAATTATTTGAAGGCATTTTTATCGACAGTAAAATTCGAGTATATTTTTGTCAGCGTTTAAATAATTCGAGGGTATTTTAATGGTTAATCCAAAATGCAATATTACATGAATGTCTTATAATCAAACAGCTTACATGCATGTTTCATTTATACTTTACTCTATAAATCGAAGCTGTTAAGTTCGATTTAAGATTTTTTCATGTAAAACAAGCCTCCAACAAAATATACATTCTCTTTATGGCCACCACCTCTACCTCCATGACCACCTTTACTTCCACGCCCACCACAACCCCTACCTTGTCTAAGGGGGTCAATCCCTTCCTTCCATTGCAGTAATTTTATCCTCGATTTACTTCTATTTACGATCACTTGCTCGGGTACCAATGTAATTTCGTCATTTAACACGACATCTGTCTAAGACATCAGGTACCTAATTCATGGGAGTTGTCTGTCCTTGATATCTCTGTGCAGTCTCTATCAGAATCGAAATAGCTTTGGAGTTACCAAGGAAGAGCTCCAGCGACAAGAATCTCTGCCATGTTCATATTACCGCTTCAAGTATCACTGTGATGGATCTGGATTTGGGACAATATCAAACCAGAGAACATGATGGACTCTAATATTCTAATGGAGGTGTTAAGATTTTAAGGTCCTAGGGATATAGTATTCTTCCAATTGTGGTAGTACCTTATCCACCTGATGCTACTCTATAACCACATAGTATATCAATGCAGTTACTGTTCTTCATAATATCGTATATCGAGGCTCTAGTATTTTGGAATGCATTACCTGAACAACTTCGAGTGAACTATAAGACATTCATGTGAACTGTAAAAGGAAAATAGTGTTAAAGGTCATAACTTAACAATAAAAATCTCAGACAAAAACTTTCTATTAAAGCCACCTTAACACTTATATTTCCCGCTGCATTAAGTTTATTCTCAGCTTACAATGTGTCATTCTAGATCATTTTCTCGCTTAATATTAGCTGATATTTTGACCACTTGTCATTCAATACTTTAGTTTAATAATAGTAAAATAATTGAACGTTCATTAATCGACATAAGAAACATAAGTATCTCGAAATTCACGACTAATGAAATATATCAAACTTACTAAGTTTAAAACTCGAAAAAGGCCAAAAAATCTATGGCTAAAGTAGTTACAATGAATCAGTCAACTTAAAGATATTCTTATTAGCAACACAGCACATACATCAATATAACTATGAAAACGCGACAGACTTCTAATTGTATCTGCCCAATTTTTTTAGTTTAGCTACGTAGGCAACTAACAAATATAAAGACATGTCCCAAATTTATTTTCAAACAGCTGAGTCGAGTTAACAATGGTTAAAAATAACAATTAAAAAAAATAATTAAAAAATTATTGAAATCTAAAAACAACTAACGGTTAAAAATAAAAAATTATTTATTATAAAAAATTCATATAATTATTAAATTATAACGAGTAAAGTATTGTTTTTATCCTAATGTTTGGGGTAAGTCTTATTTGTGTTCCTTACGTTTAAATCGTCCTATTTGTATCCCTAACGTTTATAAAAGTGATTCAATGTTATCCTACTATCAATTATACTAACAAATCAGATTATATTTTTCAATTATTCTCACAACTTAGATGTATTCATTCTCAATTAAGTATTACTTGGATGTGTTCGATTTTAATATTATACCCACTATTTGTGTTTAGATTCAATTATGTCCCTAGAAAAGTGAATTATGTAAATGTTATAGGAATTAGTTTTAATTTTTGATAAGCTATTTTTTGGAATGGATCATCGATTATATTCCAGATATTTGTATTCTAACCTCAAGAAGAAATTTTTAAAACTGAAATTAAAGCGTTCATGATGTGTAATTGACGGCAGGATAACATTGAATCATTTTTACAAACAGTAGGGATATAAATAAGACGATTTAAACTTTAGGAACATAAATAGAATTTACCCTAAATCTTGAGGACAAAAACGATACTTTACTCAATTATAATCGAATTAACGGTTCAATTAATTATTCAACGATTAAACAAATAACCTATTAATACAGTACTTTGATTGGATTAATTGCTGATTTGGTTGGAATGATTATGCTAATTATAAACTAAACTTAAATTCCAAACGCATATATTAAGTAAATCCTTTTTCATATTAATAGATTACTGTAACATCCATCCAGCATATACCAAGCGATTCATCACTTTCAATGTACAAGGCCATACCTCTTTGACTTCACTATTAAATTTTCTACCAGATTTGAGTGGAATCTTTCTTTTTTAAATGGAAATAATACGAGGATGATGTTACATTATTAAATTATTTTAGTAATTAAATTTAATTAAATCGGTCTAATAATTTATTAATATAATAAAAACTAACTTAAGAAAATAAGAAGATACATAAAAGAAAAAAGTTAGTTGAATTTAGTTTAAAATAATTTACTTATCTAATATTTCTCATAATCATATTATATATGCCTGATTTGCCAGCAGTACAGTATCTCGAATTTTTCTTTTTCTTTTTTTCTGAAAAAAAAATAAAACGGTAATGTTTTAATAAAAGGGTCAATTACCCTCGTATTCTACCCCTATATGAATCTTGAATTCTTGATAGTCAATAACCGCTTCATCTATTACCTACTTTTAGAATATATAATAGAAATTAAAAAAAAATTACTATTCTTAAAATTTGAATCCAATTTTATTTTATGAAAAGCAAAGTACTATGTCTACTGTACCTGCAGATGGAGTTTTCTTGGAACTAATTAGAAGATTCCATTTTTGAAGTAATAACTTACTGTTTAAGTTTGCATGCGTGACAAACCACGGATAACGAGGGGTTGATTTCTAAACCTTTAATTTTAAGATATTAATTTTATGAATTTAATTTTAATGCATTCTCAATTATAAATTAATTTAAATGTGTATTTAATTAATTATATAATATTACATCAATAAAAATAATTATTTTTTATATTAACGGTATAAATAATTATTTATATAATTGTTCAATTATATTATAATGTTAATACATCAAAATTAATTTCTAATTTTAGTTGTTACGTCGTTTCTAAAATAATAGTAATAATATGTTAGGCCAACTGTGGAGAGCCCTTGACCACTGGGGAGACTTCGGGGAGGAATCAAGTGAGAGAACATAAGATGAGAAGACACCACATCCAACTCAAAACTTTAAGGTGTCAAATTAATGGGTCTCTCATCTTATAAACTCCTCACTCTTCCATGCATTTTTTGATGTGAGACTAATTTCAACACTCCTCACACTTGCAACACTAACATAATAATAGGTGAAAACTCAAGTGTAGTCAACTTCACGTGAAGTTAATAACTGAGAATCGTTAAATGATTTAATTGATTTGACTAAATCTTCATCTAACGACTTTTAACTATCAATTTTACATGAATTCTATACTTGAGTTTTTACCATAATAATAACAAGGACAGGAACTAAAAAAATTTCACCTTTAGGTGCAGTGTTAACTACCAAACACGACCTAACCGATGAAATGGGATAACCAAGCAATTTGATAAAAAATGAGGGATGCATGGCATGCATGTGATGTGCATAATAGAAGCCTGATAATATGCCACCAGAAAACTTTGTACGAACATGATTTCAATGCAAGTGGCAGCAATTTTATATTGCTATGTGAGCAGTGAAACATGTGTATGATTAATACTTGCATTGCAACTTGTAATCCCAGCGATTTTACTAGCAAAATAAAAGGGCTTATTATGACACTTCAATATAATCCACAAAACCTGGCATTGTGATCTTTTATTATAAGACAATTCCATAGATTATCCGTATGGTACTACCTAGTTGTCATATTTTAGATCTCATGTGTGTTTCAGTGCTCTGAGATCTCAAAAAGATTTAACTCATGAATCATTGATTATAATATTAACTTATTAATTTGATTATTATCTTTTACAATCATGCTAAATATACATTAAAAAAAATAGTTATTAATATAAAATACACATTCAAATACAAAATATATATTAAAAATAAATTAAATTATACATATATCTATACTAAAATACATGTATAAATAGGATTTTTTTTTTATCTTTTATCATATGTTATACATCTAGCTAGATGACCCTAAGGTCATAGGCACTTTTGATTTTGAGTAAACTTTTCAATTAGCATTAGGGCACATTGAATGTATTATAGGCAGAGTTTGCACATTGTTTTAGAGTAAAAAATACGGGGAAAAAAAAATAAAGTCAATGTAGGAAAACAAGGAGATCTCCAAACCCTGAAGCCTCGACGGGAGGATGCTAAATCAATATAGAACTGTCAATTTTATGCAATTTCAAAATTTTCTTTTGTCATGTGTGTTTAAATTACCTTTGGATGAACTATCTATCGAAAATTTATATCGCTAAAAAAATAATTAATTTTAAAAGATACTAACAATAAATAATTACAGCAAATTTAAAATGTGACAAAATAATTAAAAATTAACTAGATATATATTTTCAAAAATAATTTTAGAGATTTAATTTTAAATCTTAATACATTTTTATAACATAATTAAAAAATTAATATATTTTATTTTTAAAATTTGGTGATTTTACGTTAAATAAATATTTTTTTTGCAAATGTTTTCGCTTGTGAATAACAAATTTTTTTTTATAAAAAAATAATGTTTAAAAATTGAATTTTGTTCTATTTTTACCTGCATCTTTTAAATAGTTAATTATTCAAATATTTTTACAAAAATTTAGATTAAATACACAAGTTATTTTCTAAATATAAAAAATTATTTATCACTTATATAAAAAAATTTATTTTTTATTTTTGTTATATTTTTAAATCTTTCATAAAATTTTATGATTCATATCTTTTACATCTTTTTATCTGCAATATGAACCTTTTGGATAGATTTTGATAATTTAGCACTTACCAATTATTATTATACTTTTTGTGTGACTTATGTATGCATATAATGCTACACATTTCAAGAAGGAGAGTATTTTGGATAGATTAAAAATCTTAGAAAGAAACTAGAGAGAAGCTTTCAATTGCTACTCATTATTCTTTGTTCTTGCATTGTATCATCAAATCCTCATTGTCTTGGCCTATGTCTCGTCTTAGTCTCTCCAGCATAGTTAAAGGGCTTTACACCTAAACGCATATTTAATAACAAGTGGCAATTCTTTTTTTTTTTCAACATTATCAACAACCAATATTTTTATACTTTGGTAGTTAAATTACTTTCATTTTGGAACTCTTAAAAATGTTATTTATCTATAAATTAATAAAATTTATTTATTGGATAAAATTTAATATTTTTGATGCGGTCAAACGATGACCAAAACTGCAAAAAAGTGATTGCCCAAGAGTTTCCGGTGGTATTGGTCTTTGACCTTAATCACTCATCAGGCTTCAATTAATGCTTAATAAGTCAAAGAAAAGAGACATATTCACTAGCTATGATCACTAGCTACCACATAATCAAAAGCGAAGTATATTACCATGTCCATCTGTCCATGCCTATATATATAATTGGAAAGGAATTCTCTCTAATTTTTTCAACATTTAAATATAGTGTGATTTTTTATCATTAATTTTATAAGTAGAATTAAAATTAAAAATAAAAAAATAATAATAAAAAATAAAAGATCATAATTAATACCATCTAATTTTTTTTCATTGAAAAGAATTCACTCCCTATATAATTGATCTTTCAATTAATTGAGTCTTTTAAGTTATTATTTCATACTATCAAATTAATTTTTACGGTGACAGATAAAAATAAAGGAAGAAAAAATATAATTTAATCACGTTGGTTATAAAAGGATTATAATTAAGAAATGTTGTAACCATTTTAGAAATATTAGTATTATTAAAATTTTAATAGATAATTTTAATAAATAATATTTTATAATTGAAATTAATAACTAAAATTATTGAAATATCAATATAATATTTTTAAAATACTTTAAAATACTTAGGTTTGATTTGGTAAAGTCTTTTAAGAAATATTTGTATTTTTTAAAAATTCAAGCTACTCATTTTATATTGGTAAATTAAAAATACTATGTGCTTGTATTTGCAGCTTTTAAAAGATCGAAATATTTTTTAAAGTATCTAAAATAGAGTTTTTTAAAGTTGACTGTTACTTTTAAAAGTTTAAAAGTCTAATATAACCTCATATGTTAACTAATTTTTAAATTTAATATTTACATTTAGGTAAATTCTAGCCTACCCTTCCTATAATAACATGTAATTTACCCTCTGTGACATGTCATCTTTTAATTGGTTGCTATGTTAACTATGGTTAAATTATTAGTAATTAAATTATAACCCAAAGTGGGTGATTATGTAATTAAATACCTCCAAATTTAATTTCAATGTCATCCAGAAATCCCATATCATCATCACCATCACTATCATTATCATCATCATCATTATTATTTTCATCTTCTTTTTCGTCTTCCCCTTCTACACTATCATCATAAAAAGCCATCATAATCGATTTCACGTTCTTAAATTTTAAGATTTTCTGAATTTCGCAAACGTAAACTTAGTCTCACCTGAGCTAGGTTCACAAAACAAAAGCAGTTTTTATAACTAAACAAAAAGAACACAAAACACAGAACACGACCTTACTTGAACAGGATCTGTTCTATAGGCTCGTACATTTGTATCCTTGAGTTCTAAGAAGACAGGAACCAAAGTTTGGCGGATGAACTATGACCGTGAGGTCAGAGTGTGATTAATTGTTCCAAAGCGCATGCCATCTGAACGGTGGAGGATCGTTCGCGCTACAACCTTGTGGTCGAGATGGTCTCACGGTGTTCTGACAGACTCAAATTTTTTTTCCCTAGCCATTTAATTAGTTATTTTCTCTAAATACTTATTTCCTGGTTCATCAAAATATGGAACACCCAATGAGTTGATTTTTTCTTTCAATTTCAAAGAGAAATGGGACCGGGGTAAATTGAATTTCTACACAATAATAAAAATATAACTTTATTTTTTAATGTTTATAGAAATTATATATTTATTCCTCTTATAAAAATATTTAATTACAAAATTACCCTACTTTAGTTAACATATTAACTCTTATTGAGTTAAATTAACTCAAACTAAAACTAAGCATCCAATTAAAGTATGTCACATTACGAGGGATAATTTACATGTTGAAATAGAGGGAGTTGGGTAGAACTCACCTTACATTTATATCTATTATAGTATTTTTAAATTTTAAAAGTTATTTTACCAAACACAATTATTGTTGTTTGTGTTTATTAAAAGTTATTTTAATTTAATTTACCAAATATAAATGTTTCAACTTTTAAAAAGTCATTTTTAAAAAATTAACTTTTTATAAACTATTTTGAAAAGTAAAAATTTTACTAAATTAAACCGAGGATCTACTAGACCTTCTAAAAACTTGATTGACTCCTAATATCCTCACCAAAATAACAATAACAAATTCAATTTAAAAATTAACTACTGCATTATCATTGTTAATTAGTTTCCTACTTGATTTAAAGCTGTTTGGTAGTGTGAGTTCTTCAATTTTGGGTTGTTGCAGGATTGATGAACAAATAATGAACCTGCTGCAAAATTGAACAACTTTTAGCCTTATATATATTAACAAAAATAAGATCAATAATTAACCTATATTATTATATAACATTTGGAGAATTAATTCGTATTCATTGAACTAAATTATTATTTAACAATTATCAATTATCCAACTTCACATAAACTTAATTGCCCATGATAAGTTTTTACTTCATTGTTTTCATAATTTCCAATCACTTTAGTAATTTCTTTTACATCTAATTGAAACTCATTCTCATAATACATAGGATTAATGGCCTCCATAAAGGATCAAATTAGAAAAAAAAGAAATATGCAAAATTCCTGTTTTATCCCTTATTCCTATCTGCACAAAGGACTCTGAGGATGGTGAGAATAAGCAAGTTGATTATCAGAGGAAGAAGAACAACAGCTCATAATCTCTTCAGCATTAAGCCTGCACTCTTGATTTGCAGTAGTAGTTGAAACCTTTTCCTTCTGATTATTATTTCTACCATTATTCTTTCCTTCAACCATTTTCAATATACTCTCAAAAACCGAGACTTCACAAGGGATCCTAAGAACACCGGTTTGTTGGAACCCAAATTCTTCCTCTGCTTCTCTCAGAAGAATCTGGAAGGCTTGGTGCCCCAAATAAACGGTTGGAATTACGAACCGTTTAAGCTCTTCACCAACACAAATGGCTAAGTAACCTTTCGGAACCACCGTGTTGTTATTCGCGGTCTGCGCCACGTCACGTTCCGATAGCGAGAGCGTTCTCTTTAGAAACTTTATACTTTTGCTCGTAGTAGTGCCGGTGTTGGCGGTGGTTCTCCGGTGGTCGTCGTGGTTGTTGTTGTTGTTGTTGGTGTTATTGCTTGCTATCCTTCTCCATTTCTTGAGGATCTGTTGAAGCCTAACGATTTCTCTGATCTTGTTTGATTTCCTTGGATCCATGGACATGGTTGGTTTTTGGTGAATTTCTTTTTGATTTTGAAAGTAGTGAAGAGTGATTTGGGGTTGCATGATATTGATGATGGTTGTTGCTTCCAATTTATAGAAGACCACTAAGACCTTGGTATTTGTATCTCTCATTTCTCAATAATCAAATAGAGAAAGTCACAGTCGGCTACTTTTATTAAAATTTAGTTGACTTGAGGTAAAGTTGATATTTGAGAGTCGTTAGATGATTTAATTGATTTAGCTAAATTTTTATTTAACAGTTCTTAGGTATCAACTTTATGTAAAATCGATTGCACCTGAGTTTTCACCTAAAATTTAACCAATATTTAATATTTAGATTATAATTTTATATTATTAAAAATGTTAATAATAATTAATTAATGATTATAAATTAAAAAATATAATGATTTCTAGTATTACTAAATCAAATATTATTCTTCATTGTTTTTTTAAGTTAACGCTATATATTATACAAAATAAACTCATATCATTATAAAATTTTATGCAACAGAGTATGTAAGAAAAGGTTAAGTATTAATAAAATATACTTAAAAGTTTATATCGTTACAAAATAGTTTTGAATATAAATGATAAATAAATTTTTGAATAATTTAAAAATACAACAAACATAATAAAAAGTATATTGTTTTTATAAATGGCAACTGACTTTGTCTATTTGATATGAATTTGTATAAAAATATTTAGATAACTATTTAAAATGTGCATAAAAAAATGAAGACAACATTTGATCTGTAAATATTTTTTAAAAACAAATATAGTTATTCACAAAAAATGAAAAATTATTGAAGATAAAATTACCAAATTTTAAATATAAAAATATCTTATTTTTTTAAAAATAATTATAAAAAATCGCATCAAAATCTAATTTTTAAAACCTTTTTAAGAATGTATATTAATATTTGGTTATTTTTGCAAAATTTTTTAATTTTTCAAAAACTTATTTATTATTATATCTTTTGTAATTATTTCTATCAACAATATAAACTTTTGATACTATTTTGATAATTTATATATAAAAAATAGTAAAAATTTATGTATATTTGACTTTATGTAAAGTTAATATTTAAAAATTATTAAATAATTTAATAAATTTGATTAAATTATTATTTAATAATTTTTAATTATCAAATTCGTATAAAACAATTACATATAAATTTATCCTATAAAAAAAACACCTTAATTTAACAGTTGAACTGATAAAAAAAAAGTTGGTTTAACATACATTAGGAATCTAATAATTGTGATGGATGTCTTGGTTCATATTTAAATTTATAATATAGCAAATGTACATTAGTACATGACATAAGTTAAATTAAGTACATCTAAGAGACTAATAAGACACTGCCACACACACACACATATATATAATACGAATTTGGAACTTTCTGTTTCACATGCATAGAAAAATTAAACCAAATAACAAAACTATGCCAGGATATAGAGTTTATTATAAATTTTCAAGTTTGCATTCACATGTGAGTGATTAGTTTAACTCTGAGCATAAGCATTTCTGAAGCACCCTTTCCTTGCTTTGGAGGTTAAACCCATATGGGGTTAGTTTTATTTAAATCACATGTGACTAGGACTGAGATCTTACAAGTGAAATTATGAAAAATTTTTAATTAATTAAAACACATTTTGCTAGATTAAAGCAGCGATAGGTTCTGAAAAAATCTTAGTTTAATTTTTCGAATGCAAACTGCCCTGAGACTGAGAGTCAAGGAACCCTCGTACAATACAAATTGTACCGTACCATGCGAAACTCTTAGTTTATTTTAATTGCATTTATCTCTTACCTGATGATCTCAATTAATTAAACGTCAGATTTAGAACTTCTTTTTTGGGTAACTTGATTTATAACTTCTATGAGAGCCATGTGACAAGGTATGGGGCATCAATGGAATTTTATGTATAATATTATAATAATAAGAGTAAAATAAAAACCAAGTCCTTGAATATATTGATTTTAGATTAATTAATTTAAAAAACATTGTCAATTAAACTTTTTATGATGGTAAATAGTGAATATATATTATGTTCTTCTACTAATTCATTATATACAATCTAATAATAATATTTATGTGTACGGTTATCTAACGTTTAAGTATGTAGTACGTAATAATTATCATCGTTACATAGACATTAGCGATTGTATATTGGTATCATTTAGATAGTAAAGTAAAATCCTCACTATCTTCTTAGTTTTTATATAACATTTATCAACTGTTTTTTTTTTAATTACAATTTTTAATAAAATAGGTGAAATTTCTTTTTAAAAATTATTATTTTTATGACAATTTTTCATAAATAGACATATTATTATAATAAATGGTGTATATATATAAGTATCATTATTAAATTTTACGTAATGAATTGACGAAAAGACATAACCTATATCTAGCATTTATTATCATATAATAATAATAGTAGTGGTAGCATTATTTTTATTTAAAATTTAAAATAAAAATAATTTAAAAAAATTAACTAATATTAACGAAAAAAATTGATTGATTCCCTAACTATTTGTTTTTCATAAAATACATATACTCTAAGATTAATATAGAACAAACAATGATTAAATTTCTTCTTCTTCTATTTTTGTTCCTCCTAATAATAACTTTGCACTTTAGCACTTTGAGATGTTCCATTCCATGCATGTTAACTTGGACCTTGCATTATGTGTATTTTTAGGGTAATGTTTTAACTTGGACCTTAGGAGTGAGCGTTAATGACCAAAATAAGAAAAGCTTAATTTTATACTAAGTTCATTGCATTATATATATTTATTTATGTGGAGTAAAAGGCATTTTAATTAATTAATAAATATTAGTTAATTTTTTATTATAAATTTTTTATTTAATTCTCATTTTTTGGCAGTTCAAAATTTAAAATTAAAATTTTAAATTTAGATTTTTAAATTTATAATAAAAGAATAATTTAAAAAATTGACTGATATTTGGTTAGAAAAAATGATTTTTTTTTTTTGTTAAATTAAAAAAGAAACAAACTTTTTTAAGACCAGTGGTTGGCTACACATCTAATTTAGACACACACAAAAAAAAGGTAGTTGGCTACAGCAACAACTGATTGATGATATCCTAATAGAGCAGCGAATAACAATAATTGCAACATAAGAAGTTCAAATTTTATTTGATCACTATTCCTAGCTAGCCTAAAAGTATGATGATAATTAATAAAAAGTTGTATGTTGAATTAAAGTATGGGAGAAGGAGTAATTTAAGTCTTAAGTTATGGTAGAAATATTATTATTGATGTGTGACGGTGCAAATAATAAACTTTCCTTACTAAGTAAGCAGTTTGACTTACTTCCATATGTTTGTGATTAAAATAGATAGTGATGATGATGATAACATGAATCAAAAAGAACTTAATCCATGTCCGAATGCAGAAGAATACATGGACTATGAAAACGAAGCTACATAATTAAAGATTAGGTTCGTACATAAAATAAAATAAGATTAAATAACTGATCTGACTTTAGGCATAATACTAAATTAATTAGTTTTGTTTCACAATAATAATAATAATAATTAAAGTATATAAATAGAGATTCTCCAAACATGATCCGCACTCGGTTGCACCGTTTGAGAGAATTCTATGATCAATCATGAGCAGAAATGGTAACCTAATGTGCTCATTGGGGGTTGTGTGATCATTTTTTATTCAACATCAAACCACCGTTATTATTCGAATTTTATTAGTAAAAAATTGAATCATTTTACTGATTCAATGGAAATTTCATAAAAAGGGTAACCGTCTCTTAATAATAGAAAATTTGTTCTAAACTCAAATTTAAGAAAGAGATTAAAATATATATTATTTTGATATTATCTATTTTTTAGTTGTATAGTTGGATGAGATGCGTTTAATCGATAATCAAATCATTGGAATGAGAAAACTGAATTTGTTGGGTGGCCTTCTAGGTAGTCATCTTCTTATCATATGGCCTTATAAATTTCAATTATTGCTCTATTAATAACTTCATTGTTCCATAAATAATGGTTTGACTGACAAATGGTTATAGCACTGAGCATGGGGACCAAACTAAAAATAATATAAGATAACGAGGAATGTGTGAATGTTGCTAAAATAATGTATATTATGACCAATTTTTTTGGTTCAATTGAAGTTAATCTTCAATGTTCAACAATAGAGTGAGCATGGATCGCGGATATTTGATTATTCGTTTAAATCTGAATCGAATCAATTAAATTGATTTTAGAATTAACGGGTAATTGGATTTAATTCGAACTAAACTAATGATTTTTTTAGTAATTAGTTTGGATAATGATTTTAAAGATGCAGAATCTGAATAAATTCTATAGACTCGATCATATATTAATTAAATAAATATATATATATATATTATATTTTAATATGTTTGAATTTTAATATCTTTAGTGTTTTATATGTTTGGATTTTAATGTGTTTAATTTTTAATATATTTAATATTTAACATGTTCGGATAATTTTTATTAATATTACATGTTTATTATACTTACAGAATTTTTTAGATAATTTTTTTTTATGAATTTCTATTTCATTGGATACCCAATTATCCTAACTAAATCAATCCGTTTTTAATCAGTTTGGTTTGGTTTAAATACACACAAAAAAAACGTATACACAAACTAAACCAAATCAATTACATACAATTTAATTGATTCGATTCTAATTTTACCTTAAATCCAAACTAACCCAACCTATACTCACTCCTTCTCGACAATCGATAACTCACCACTAATCTCTAGTTTTATCGAGTATACAATAGCAACATATCTTAATTTATCATTTTCTTAAGAGTTTTTGTCCGAAAACATAACCATTTAACATTTTTAATAGAATAGTGTCCGAAAAGATAGAAATTACAAAATAAATCCCTAATAATCCTTCTAACAAAATGCACCAACCAGTAACTTGCTTGCATTGCCTTAGTCAATTGCTAATTTATCTCAATCAATCGTTAATTATCTATAAAATTACTAATGCCTCTAACGGAATGATATTTTTGTTGTGTTAATATTTTTTTATGGGGTTAAGTATTTTTTTTATTTCTAAGGTTTGGGGTGAAAATTAAATTTGTTTTCAACTTTTTTTTGTTATTAAAATCATTCTCAATGCTCACAAACACTTTAAAATCATCCTCCTCTCAATTAACAAATTTTTGTAGACACTTTTATCCTTTAGGTTGTTACTAATAGTTGATGCCTTTAATAATTAAGAAAATTAATTTTTTTTATAACTAGTTGGAGAGAGAGATTAAATCAAAATCTCCCCATCAATCAAAATAATCAAACGTCTGCTAGGGTTTCAGAAGTTGCAGTGCAGCCATGGCTTTGGAGAGCTTAAAGTCGTCTCGAGTCGCTCGTCTGCGCAGAAGAGGGAGCTTCTCTATGGGCATGGTAAGAAACCTGTGCTATGAATTTCGGGAACGAAAAACAACTCTGATCGACGATTTTGGGGCTGCGTCTAATCTGAGGTACATTTTTTTATTTTTGTTCTTGATTGATGGTAGTGTTTTGTTTCTGGGGACTGACTATAGTAGAATCTTGTAGATTAAAGAAGAGTGTCAGTTTTTTCATTGGGCAGATCCAGAAGCTGAAACTGAAGATCTGCAAGTTGCAAGGTTGAAGAAGAAAGTTGTAACCCTAAAAGCAAAAGCGAGGGACTTTGATTGGAAGTTGAAGGTTGCTGCAGTGTTGGGCATGGTTGGTTGGATTGGTTGTTTTTTTTTCTGGTTGCAGATTTGGTTGAATTAGAAGCAGGGGCTACCTTGTGTGATGCCTCTGAAAATGGCTTGATAAAATCAGGGAAGAAAATAGGGCTCTTTTAGTTGGAATGTGTTTAGACTTTGATGAAATTGTACTTTTACTTGAGCTTTTTTATTTGAATGAAATTGAGTTTTGTAACTTGACATATATTGTGTTAATGAAAATCTATTGCTGTGACTGAACAGAAATTGTGTTACTGAGCTTGGTTTTGTAGGTTGGTCAAGAATTATGTAAGTGAATTTCTGTATTTGTAATTTGACAAGAAACTGGCAATAAAACTGGATCTGGTAGCTTGGAGTTGTTACTCAAGAATTGTGTAAACTTCACTTGGTTATATGAACTAACATCAGAGACCACCACAAGCACATTTATTAAAACACCACTATGTCAAATTCATTCATAAGCATATCTAAATAACAACAAAAGATGAAAACTTCAGTCACCATCAAATTCATTAGTTGATAGTTGGACCTAGAACAAAATATTGTCTAGTTAAAGAAAAACAATAACAAAAGATGAAAACTTCAATCACCACAAACCTAGAGCAATTCTATTGCTATCTAAACAACAATAAGCATAAACAGTATAACATAAGTTTTAGATAAAATAAAGTCTTACAAATATTGAGTATACTCAACTCGACACTACATTAGTAACATAACAACATCTCAAATTTTTAAAGTTTTTCCCAAGCTTTTGGAAGAAGTTTTGCCATCAGCCTCAACTTTCTTAGAGAAACATGTAGTGCAATATTGTGACTGAAGGAGACAGTCTTGACTGGTTGGCTTGAGTTGGATACATCCTTCTTCTTGGGTACTGATGGTGGTTGTGTTAAGCTTCTGATGGGCTTCATCTTGGACTTTCGGTGGAGAGTAGCTGCCGCTGGTGTGTTGGACTTAAATGATGGTGGTGTGGGTTTGGACTTGGGTTGGGATGACTTAGACCTAGTTGTGGGTGATATGCTGGTGTCTGGTTGGGGCTGTGTTGATGATTTTTGTTACAGATTGGACCTCTTCTTTCCTCTAGTAGCTGATTAGACAGTAGGTTGTGATGATGACTTAGACCTGGTTCTGGGCATTGAAGATGAACTCTTTCTCCCTCCATTGATTTTCTTGACAGCAGGTTGTTTAGGTGGTTGGACCTGAAATATAGCAAAATTACTTTTAATCAACCATTTCAATAAAACTCTAACATACATATTGTAAATACATTTACAGGGAGAGGTGGCTTCTTGCATCGTCCCCTCTTGTGACCTGATTCACCATAATTTGAGCACTTCTAAATCTGCCCCTCCTAAATAAGTGAGACTGGCTTTTACTCGACTACAAAGTATGCATTATCCCAATCTTATGTGACTAGCCACAAGTATGCTTAAGGTTCATAGACCTAAGCTGCCAAGTTGCTTCCGCACTCATTTTTACAGCATATAACCAAAAAGGACAACTCGGATGACAAATAACCCTTACTCTAACCAAGTCAAGCTTGGTATACCTGATCCCCCTTCTTGTTGCACTGCATATGCTGTTACAGTGTCTTTGAATTTCTCTCTTGAAGCATATATAGTTCCCACCTCCCACTTATACTTCGTCATGTCTTTAACATCCTTATGAATTGGATACCTCCTAGTTTTATAGTTATCTTCCTCCCGCCTGTCCTTCTAATCTGAACCACCACCAACTTCATAATCAAAATCTATTTCATCACTATTGAGGTCTTCCTCATGACTAAAATCACCATTCACAACGCCTTTGCCTTTATCAATCCGATCACCATCCTTAGCACTTGTCAGATCCTTAAACTCACTCTCATCATCATACTCCTCTTTACTATCTGTAAAATAAACTTCATCTGCACTATCAATTTCAAGATCAGACGAAAAATTCCTTATCATTGCTGTTATCATCACTGTTTGATTCATCTCGTGCATTTTCAGCAGCCACATCTGGGTGCAAGTTATCTCCTTCATTAACTTATTCCACATTATCATTTTTCACCTATTGACTTGTTCACCTTCATAAACCACTAATCGATTCCTAGGATTTTTTTCTGTTTTGCCTCTAACATCAATATACCCAACTTCAAGAAATTCGTCAGCATCCTCAACTTTATGCACCATAAACATCTCAACATGACTCCTCAGCTCCGCAATTCTACACATCTCAAGTGCATCTCTATCAGCAACAAATAACTTCAGATCTTTCTCTAACCATTCAGCTGTTGGATCCTTATACTACAAAACTGATATATTTTTCTTTGTGTACCCAAACTGTCTTATCTCTGCATATGCCTTAAATACAGACCAGCAACCACTCTCATATCAACATCTTCAATGAGTGTCTTTTGTCCCCCTATAAACTGTAATGTCCCATTGTCATATCCAAATCGATCCCCATGGTAGACACTCAGATTAAAGCTTCCCATCCCCTAAAACGAAAAACAAAAAACTTTAAATCAAACCCTAGCAGTTTTTTGAAAACTAACGGAATTCATTACACATTATTACGTTTTAAGCTCCACAAAACCGAAACTAATGGTGCATACATACCTAATTCGAGATGACAACAGTGGAATGACCTGCTTCCATAATCTCTCCAACGCAGTCCAAATACAGTAACACTACTCCTCAAGTGATGATGAATTTCTGTTAGGGCATGATTGAAGGTGAAACATCAATTTTCAAGTGTGTAATGTAAATGAGACACTGAATACCTTTCGCGGGAATAAAAACGAAGCGTTAAAGACTTTAGGAGTAAAAGTGTCCCAAAAAATTCATTAATGGAGGGGAGGATGATTTTAAAGTGTTTATGAGCATTGAGGTTGATTTTAATAACAAAAAAAGGTTGGGAACGAATTTGATTTTCACTCCAGACTTTAAGGACGAAAAAAAGTACTTAACCCCCTTTTTTATATTATCCTAATAAAATCATATCTTTCAAAAGTTTGAAATAATAGAAAAATAAATAAAAGATTATTATTTTTAATATATTTTTTTATGTAAAAACCTCTTTTGTGTTTGTTTATATTTTTTACGTATGTCTTCTTTCGTCTTTTATTTATTTTTATGTTAAAATTTTTCTTTTTGTGTCAACAGAATTTGAACTTTATAGTTTTTTAGGCCTAAGAATTTTATACCATATAAAATACAAAATTCACTGTGGTGCCTATGTGATGAAAGAAAATTTTGAGAACATTGTGATGGAGGTGATATTATTCTTTGATGTTCCCAAATATTTTTTTCTTTGCATTCTGTTTTAGTAACTCATTGTAAATTTGAATTTTATTTAAAAGTTTGTTATTGATTAATAAATTTTTGTATGCACAAGTTATAATTCAAATAATCATACTTATTTAAGTGCACTAATAATCTAAGTTAATCACTAATTAAACTAACCTAAGTTGATTTCTTAAAACGAAAGTTAACAGTGAGATAGTTGGAGTGAAGGGAAATTTTCAGATCAATTTACTAATAATATATTGTTATGGTTGTGTAAGCATAGGCATGATGGTTTTTGCTTTTTTGATTCGGAACGGTGTAATGTTGTATGATGTAAGGCATAAAAAATCAAGATTTTACATAAAATTAAAAAAATAAATTAAGTACGTAAAAAGTAAAATTTAACAAAATTTAATTGTAAAATCGTCAGACTTAGTAAAAATTTCATAAAATTGATTAACTCATTTAGAATTGTAATATAAAAAAATTTTAAGACTTAAATCGAGATTCTAACTACTATTATTACTATTATTATAATAGTCGTGGCAATATGATTGCGGCTATTTTTGCTAGGGTCAAATTAATAATTTCACTAAATGCAAATTACTACATCAGCAACTAATGTACCACAAAGGTAGCTTCATTATTTTTCACAGTCACGAGTGTTTATAGTTGTTTTTTTTTTTGGACTTGATAGTTAGTTTATCTTGATATGCAAGAGTTTATCTTCGGGAGTCATGTTTTTTGTTTTTTCGTATAAAATTATGTCTTTTTTAAGGGTTAAAATTATTAGTTGCTCTTCTCTTAATTTATAAAATACCCAAAATTGTAGACAGAAAAAATCTTTTAAAAACTTAAATTCACTTACTCGTGGATATCCATGGTTTTATCCCTATTTAATTTTTTTTTCCAAAGTTAATACTTTTATTGTAATCAAATGGTTCAATTACAATACCCACACAATCAGGGATAAGCATATACAATAATAAAAATTTGGGAAACTCCCAGAAACAACAATACCAAACTAAAGTATTAGGGATTTAAAACAAAAAAGTCGAGCTATTCTCTCCTCTTCAGTTTCAGTTGCTATGCCACCCAAGTCACCCAAATTCTTCTGCAAATGTCAAAGCTTGGGACAGAATTTTCTCAACCTCAACTCTGCAATTTTAAAAAATGAGAGCATTCTTGGACAACCAGATCTGCCATAGAAGGTAACTTACTTGACTTATTTTTTCTTTTGGGTCTTTTCTTCTTCTCACCGCTTCCAGCAACTGACACCACTACTCCCATGGTTTCATAGTCGGATCTCTGAGAATCACACTTGTTACTGGTGATTGATTCCATACTTGCACAACTCCCGGACAAAAAATCAAAGCATAGAGGTGCGTTTCTGGCAGTAAAGAACATCGCGAACATAAATTGGGGATCTGAGGCATCCTCTTACGAAGATTTGTCTTCACTGCTAGCTCTTCGTGAGCAAATTTTCATAGAATTACCTTGATTTTTAGTTGGCATCGAACCTCCCAGATGCTCCTCCATAGTTGTCTACCTTAAAATCTGACATGAAGATCTTCGATAGGCTTATGAAAAAACTTGTAAGTCACTTTATATCCCGTTCTAACATTGTACTGACCTGAGCCATGCTTTATCCACCTGACTGAATTTTCACCTTCTTCAATGTCCATTTGGCAGATTTGTTGTGCTATGTTGGGACTGAACATACTATGAATGAGCTGTGTATTCCAACCCCATATCTCATTGAATAGTTGTCTTAGTCAGATCAGATTTCCATCACTGCAATCTTCTTCCTGTACTCGAAATGGAGGTAAGTTACCAAACCATGAATCTTCTTTGAATTTTACTATACCCTGTGTCGTGACTTTCCATTTAGTACCCTATTCCAGTACTTTTCTACCTTCCAGTAAGCTCTGCCAAGTCCAAGATGGTCTCAGACCTGGTTTCGCTCCTAAAAAAGATGTAAGTCTAAAATATTTTTTTTTGAAGACTTTGTAAAATAGAGAATTGGTTCAGTCATTAGTCTCCATCCCTACTTTGCCAGCATCACAAGATTAAACGCTTTGAGATCTTTAAACCTCATACCGCCTTCCTCTTTAATTCTGCTCATTGTATCCAGATGATCCATTGGAATTTTTTTTATTCTATTTTTGACTCCACCAGAATTACATCATCATTTTATGAATATCATCTAATAGTGATTCAGGCAGTTTGAAACAACTTAGAGTATAGATACGTATAGCACACCTCACAGCTTTGATTAAGATTTCTCTTCCGCTTGCTGACAATAGCTGACGCTTCCAACCTTGTAGCTTCTTCGACACCTTATCTTTTACAGAAGCAAATGTCAAACATTTAGATCTGTTAACAATAGATGAGAGACCCAAATATTTATCTTGCGCACTGATATTAGGGACTCTAAGAAAAGTAGCGATTTCTTCCTTAATAGCATGAGGTGTATTCTTACTGAAAAATACTGCAGACTTACTGAAATTGATAATCTGACCGCTTAGGGAGCCATACTGCTGAATAACATTAATCAAATTTACACAATTATATGGTGTTGCTTTACAGAATAGTAAAGAATCATCAGCAAATAAAAGGTGGTTGATGGATGAACATCTACTGTTCAACCGAAACCCCTGAAATAGGTTATCCTGTTCTCCTTTGAGGAGCAGAAATGATAGACCTTCTGCACATAATAGAAAAAGATAGGGTGAGAGGGGATCTCCTTGCCGGAGCCCTCTACTTGGTTTAAAGAAACCAATAGGATAATTTTTCACAATAACAGAATAAAAAATAGTAGTGACACATTCCTTTACCCATTCTATCCACCTCTGGCAGAAACCAAGTTTTTTCATTACGAACAACACAAAACTCAATTCCACTCGATCATAGGCTTTGCTGATATCCACCTTTAGTGCTAAATTAGTGCCCCTAAATGATTTATTCTTTAAGAAATACATGCATTCATGAGCCACAAGAATAGTATCACTTATAAGTCTCCCTCTAATAAATGCACTTTGATTGTCACTAATTATTCTATTCATAAGAGGCTGCAAGTGATGGACAAGTACCTTGGAAATAATTTTATAGAATATGGTGTTTAGGCTGATGGGCGAATCTGCAACATATTTTCTGTATTTGGAGTCTTTGGAGTTAGACAAATTTGAGTATGGTTGAAGCTCTTTAGTATTCTTCCTCCACCAAAGAAGCTCTTAACTGCCCTGCATATATCCCCTCCAATGACTCTCCAATAGAATTGAAAAAATTTTGCCGTGAATCCATCATCTCTTAGGGCAGCCCTCGGGTTACTAGAAAAAACTGTCCTCTTAATTTTTCCTTCACTAATTGGTTTAGTAAGGTGCCGATTAGTCTCAGAGGAGACCTTCTTTCTGAACCCAGCCAGCGCATGGGAAGGATCTTGAGGATTTCCTGTTGTAAACAACTCTTCAAGGCATCTTTGCACTCTCGCCCCAATTTTTTCTGGAGTAGTATACCACACTCCATTCTCATCCTCTAACCTACATATCTTATTTCTCCTGTTTCTAACTTGACTCTTGGAATGAAAAAATTTTGTGTTTTGATCTCCCCATTTAAGCCAATCAATTCTAGATTTCTCCCTCTAGAACCTTTCCTCCATAATACATGCATTACTCAACTCTTCCTCTAGCAGTAAGATCTCTATTTTATTAGCAGAGCTGGGATCTTCCTTCAACGTTGATAGTTTAGTCGCAATCTTCTTCATTTCTTTTCTAGAATTTTCTACCCCTGAAGCTTGTCATTTAACTATTTCAGATCTGCAGTGCTTTAATTTCTGAAACAATTGGAACATTGGTGAGCCAGAGAAGCTTGTTTGCCACACCTCCTTACCTATTGAATCTGTCATCTCCTCCCCACGCTATCTCTCTTGAAATTCAAACCTTTTTTTACTCTTGATGGTTGCTGAATTTGAGTTTAATAGCAGAGGACGATGGTCTAAACCAATATCATCCAAGTGTGTGAGTTGTGTGAGTGTAGCCAATGGATATTTTTTCGTCAGTTTTAGAGACAAAAAAGCTCTATCTAGTCTCTCTCTAATTACTCTCCCTTGACAATTCTGATTCCACCATGTAAATTTCTCCCCCAGATACCCTATATCCACCAGGTATCCATGATTCATAAAATTTTGAAACTTCTGAATGGATTGAAATGATTTCTCCCTTCCTCCCTCTTTTTCATTTGATGATAATATAACATTAAAATCACCAATGACAACATATCTGTCTCCGAGCTGTCTAATAATCTTCAGCAAGGCCTCATATTGAGTATTTCTCAGCTGGTCAGTACTGTGGAGGTGAACCCCTAACATCTCCCATGTGATTTTTCTCTCTTGATCTTTAATTGAGAAGGATATATAAAATTCTGCACTACTATTCACCTTCACCTTCACTCCTTCCCTCCATGCTAGAGTCAAGCCTCCTGCCGTGCCATTAGGATTAACACAAAATATCTCCGTGAGATCCACACTTTTTAGCTGTCTTTCTACTAGCGAGGATTGGTTCTTTGTCTCACATAAGAACACCACCTCGGGAGAATGGGAGTTTTGAATCCCTTTGATGTTGTGAACTGTCAGGGATTTTCCCAAACCCCGACAGTTCCACATTATCAACTTCATAGCCCCATGGGTGCCTTTGATGGGTTGGCACCCTCACCCTAGTCAACATTTCTCTCCACTGACCTTTCTTTCTCAATCTGACCTTTCTCCACCTCCTCCCTAGTCTCTGCATTATGTTTCATCCCTATAACCATCTTGATGTTTCCAACTTCATTACTTTGTCATGCTAAATACTTAATCTTCTGCCTCTTTAAGCTTCTAGAGTCTTTACCAGATTTACTACCCCGCTGAAATGTGCCTACTTTCTCCATATAACATGACTCCCCCGTTACCTCCTCGGCTCCTGTAGGAACATGTTCCTTACTACTGTTTTGAGATAGAGAAATAGGTATTATTTGGTTTGGGGTATGAATGTGCAGGTCTAGTGCTGGAAAATTTTGATTTTCTGTATTAGGCTTGATGTGGATCATGATTTTTTTTATTGACGTCATTACAGGATAATTTGAAAAAGCTTTTGATTAGATTAACAGGAGTTGGCTTTTTGATTAACTGATCTCCTCCTCTTCCTCTTCTATTAATGTTTGGGATCACATTTTTCTTATTATTCTCCAGCTTTCATCCTGTGAACTTTGCCCTTAATTGAGTATTCTACCTTTCTTCCTTTTGATTTACTATAATTTCTGAAATCATAGCCAATAAATTCATGAATCATTGAGAATTGAATATTATATCAAATGTCAACGTTAGCTTTTAACTACTATGTCCTTTAATTTTTAATTATTAAACTATTTTTTAAAGAATAAAATTCATGTTTTTTTTAAGTCAAATTTTAAGAAAAAAAAAACGAAAAAGAAGAGAGGTTTAATTTGTAAATTGCAATTTCATTATACTAGAACAATACCATTCACATACAATTAATTAATAAAAATTTATAGTCTCCAAGTGTGATCCTAAAACGTACTATTTATATCAAGTTATGGGTATTAAAAATTAAAAAAATAAAACAAAAAGAATAGAAACCAATCAAACTTTATCTGTTTCTCTTTCAAAACAATGATTGCCTCACCAATCACCACCATCCACCTGATTGTGCATGATCTGTAACTCCTTTGATTCCAATTGTCGATAATTTATGAAATTAGACTTCCTTAAACGTTTTTTTTTTTGGTTAAGTATTAGAAGATATTATACTTGAAATTCAAAACAAAAAAATATATGAATATTAAAAATATAGTGTCCGTCCAAAAAAATAAGCTAACTGGATTTTGAAATTAAAGTAAATAATAGATAAAAAATGAGTTAAAAATTTATGTACCAAATCTAAAAGAATTACAGTCATGCAATCGCTAAAATCTCATCTCACTAAAAAGTTTTATCAAACTTATTTAAAAAATTTTGTCATTATGATCGTCTGGTCTTGAAGATGGGATGTCATCTTTGATGAAAGAGACTGAGATAGAGATGAACCGAAGAAACTAAAGAGTAGCGCAAATAGGAAAGAAAAAGATACGACGATAAGGCTTGATGAAGGAAAATGTTGAAGACTTTGGGTTGACAACAATAAAAAAATACCATCACGTTGAAGATGAGCTGCTAGTTAGGGAAGGATGGTAATGTCTAAAGACATAAAATTGACAACAATGGAATAATGAAAGTGTTTCATCAAACTTCGCTAGTGTAATGGAAGAGGTTTTTTGTTTGTGCCAACTTGTTCATTCAGGTCATATGACAAAAACAATTAAGAAATATTAAAATATATATAATATTTAATATTAGCGTCATCATCTGAGAGTCAATGCGGTTATAGTATAGCTTTGAGGAGATAGAATTTTTCTCCGGATTGGTTTTGTGTTTGGGGAGTTAGCTAGCCAACAGTAACGACGGACAGTTGAGTCTCCCTCTTCGATGGCGATTTCTAGAGCTTCTGAGGTTATCTATAGCAGAGACAAAATGAGGTAGATCCGAAAAGTTTTAAATTTGTCGCCAACTAGCCAACGATAAAAAAATTTAAAGATATCAAATCGACAACAATAGAATAATAAAGGAGTTTTATTAAATTCCGCTTAGCGTTTTATTAGTATATAATAATCATTCTGTTTTAAGTCGTATTGAATGAGGGTCAAATTTTTTTTCTTTTTTTAGTGTCAATTTATTCGTTCAGACATGACAAAAAAATAATAATAATAACTAAACTCAATTTATATGTCTAAATCAATTTCTAAAAATTTTTAGTTAAATATTTACTCTCTAATAAATTTTACTTATCAAATAAATGAATTCTCAAAACGTTTATTTTATTAGACGAATTAATTCTCACGTTTATATATATGAAAGGATTTAGTAAATAACGATAAGAATTAATTTGTAAACTTTTATCAAAATTTGACGTGATAATTAATTTGTTTAATTAAATAAGTGTTATGGACTTAGTTAATGGTTAAAGTTTATTTGTTGAATATTAAATTGATCAACTAAAAGTTTTTTGAAGATTAATTTAAAATATTACTTAAAGTATTAAACGGTGCTTTGTATACAAAAGGAGGTAATATATTGTCACTCTCTAATTTGATATTTACTATTACTCACTCTTTTATGTGACTTTTTTTTAGTTATTATCTTCTGTTCTTATTATTGTTTTCTTAGTGATGAAAGATGGTTAATAAGAAGTTAAAGGTAAAATAACATACAATAAAAACGATATTATCAATTAGAAAATAGCAATATTTACTTTCATAAATTAAATTTGAATAATAAAATAAGTATATATGTCTTTGAAAATTTTATTATATATTATTAATTTTATAATTAAAATATATTACATATCACTTCTTTCAATTAAAATATACAACAAGACATTTTCTAATTGCATTCAAATTAAATTAAAATTATAATCAAAATATTAAAATTAAAATATAACTATATTATATATTATATATTACTAACTAATTTAATAACTAAAATGTGTCACATGACACTTGTATTAAAATTAAGAAATTTTTTTTTTAAAGTTAATAAACTTCTTTCCTACATTCTCTTATCTATATCTCTTCTTTTTCTATTTCTCTCAATCCTTCTCACTCTATATATAATTTATAATTATATTAGTAATTTGACAAATCAAAATGTGTCACTAAATATTTTTTATAACAACTAAAATAAAATTATTTCTTCTAAATTAACAAATCTCCGCTCTCATTCTTTTTCTTTAGCTTTCTCTCTCTTTTCTCTTATTTTCTATTTTTTTCGACCTTTTTATTTTACAAACAATAAAATTAACAACATAATATAATTCAAATAGAAGATATTATTATTATATGTATATTTTTTTATTTAATTTTAATTTTACTGCTTATCTTTGTAATCTATATTTTCACTTTTCTTCTTTCTTAAAATATTTATTACATATAATTTAAAAAGAATACTAATGTTGTGATTAAAAGTTAGAATCAAGATTCAATTATTTTTTAAAAAAATAATTTTGAGTTAATTTTATAACTATCAATATAATTTTTTATGCTAATATCTAATTATATTTTTATATACATAGAGAAAAAAATATTATTTTTAAATAGTAAGCATAAAAATTAATTATTTTTATTTGTACAACAGACTTAACACCTAATCAAATGTAAAAGTATATATGTTAAATTCTTTCAAATTTTGGATAACGAATGCGAAAATTAATTATTAGTAAAAAATTAAACCCTTTCACATAAAAATAATAACTAAAAATCTTTTATTTGATTTTTTTTATCTACGAAAATTCTGATTTTTTTAGCCGACGGAACTTTTGTCTCTTACAACCTTTTTGTAAAAGTAGTTTAATTCTATAAATCTTTTGTACTATAATCTAATATATAAAAAAACGACATAATTTTAAAAAAATTATATTTTCATAATATTATTACGGATAAAAATACTAGTTGTGCAATATATTTAATTATTTATAACCTTCTCAACAAGGAAAAAAATGTAATAATAAGTTTCCATTGAAAATTTTATAACTTTTCGAGTAGAAAAAAAAAATATCCAGCAATCAAGTACTTGGAAAAAGGACTTTTAAGTTTCTCAAAAATTATAATGCCATATATAATACATCCTATCCTCATCAATCTTTCATCTCGTTTAAGGACCTATAAATAAGTCCATCATTATAATTCTTTAGAGATTTGATAATTTTTTCTGGCTCCGAAATCCTTTATTATAAGGAGAATTTATCTTTTTTGACATGGCAATATATGATTGATTTATATTTAGTCTAATAAATAATCATAGTTTAACTTATTTAAATTAAATTTAAAATATTAACTAAAATAAGGGTCTTTTTATCAATCATCACATTTTATATTGTAAGTCTGTTCTAAAAATTTATGATAAGTTTAACTCAATTTTCTAACTTAAGTTTAAAAATCTAATTCAACTAAAACTAAAAAATAAAAAAGAGAGAAACGAAATGAATGAGAAGAAGAATGACACAGATAGAAGAAAGGCTGAAAGAGAAGAGAGCAGAAGATCAGAAAGTATAAACATAAAAGGAGAAAAAACACACTTAAATGTAATGAACAACTATAGAAAAGAAGAAGAAGAACATGTTGTATCATTTATCTCTCCTATATCATAGTGAAAAACACATACTCTTAGATGAGAGTGAAAAAAGACAAAATTGATCTAGGTTATGTTGCATCACTTGCCTCTCCTATAATTGAAATATTTTCATCTCAAGTAAATAATACTACTATCTTAGCTTTTTACTTCGGATTTTTGTTTTAATAAATAAAATAAATGAAATTTTTACCAAAATAAATAATTAAAAAAAATTACCAATTTAAAATTCTCAATTCTTATCTTGTTTAAAGTGTAAACGAGATAGAAGAAGACAAATTGGCAGCAGCTATAAAAGAATGTGTAATCCTTGGTAATCTCCACAAATATTTTTTATCCTTTTCCTGTTTCGTTTTTCTCACAAAAACAAGGCTACAATGGCCAGTAACAATCCACACATAATTGTGCTTGTTTATCCCAATTGTGTTATGAGAAATGGCGACAACGGGGTGACATTTGAGTGTGGGGATCCGATATTGTTTCGCACTTAACGTATGGATACGTTGTCGGATTTGAAGAATTTGATATTGAGCAAGCTTAGTGGTACAGAAGTGAGGAAGATCGGAAGGGTGGCATATAGGTTGCTGGCACCTATGGATAACGGAGTCTTCCGGTTTCGACTATTCCGACATCAAGGGGACGAGCATGTGCGACTAATGTTCGACATCCATTGGAGGATTATGGTGGAGCAGGTAATGGAGCTTTTCGCCGAGGTGGGACATAGTGGTCGCGGTGATTCCGTACACTCGACCTATGTACAGGACGATCGACCTCTCTCACCACCGCCCATTCATGTCGCCATTCCAGTGGATAAGGCATAGGAGAGTGAGGAGGAGTCGGACGATGATTACGTGGCAGACAGTGCAGACAATGATTCGTTCGATGGTGAGGATGAGGATGGGTTTGTTTCGGAGACACCTACTGTGGAGTTTTGTAGCTCCAGAAAATCTATTTCGAGTGCAGGGAGGTTAGAATCCAACAGCATCAGCAGTCCTTTGTCAGTCTGAATCAGATTTTTGCTCAGGTCCCTCAATTTCAGCCAGAAAATACCTGAAATCACAGAAAAACACACAAACTCATAGTAAAGTCCAGAAATGTGAATTTTGCATAAAAACTAATGAAAACATCCCTAAAAGTAGCTAGATCCTACTAGAAACTACCTAAAAACAATGCCAAAAAGCGTATAAATTATCCGCTCATTGCAACACCAAACTTAAATTGTTGCTTGTCCCCAAGCAACTGAAAATCAATTAGGATAAAAAGAAGAGAATATACTATAAATCTCAAAACATCAATGAATATTAGTTCTAACTAGATGAGCGGAACTTGTAGCTTTTTGCTTCTGAACAGTTTTGGCATCTCACTTTATCCTTTGAAGTTTAGAATGATTGGCATCTATAGGAACTCAGAATTCAGATAGTGTTATTAATTCTCCTAGTTAAGTATGTTGATTGTTGAACACATCTACTTTTATGAGTCTTGGCCATAGCCCTAAGCACTTTGTTTTCCAGTATTACCACCGGATACATAAATGCCACAGACACATGACTGGGTGAACCTTTTCAGATTGTGACTCAGCTTTGCTAAAGTCCACTGTTAGAGGTGTCCAGAGCTTTTAAGCACACTCTTTTTGTTTTGGATCACGACTTTAACCACTCAGTCTCAAGCTTTTCACTTGGACCTGCATGCCACAAGCACATGGTTAGGGACAGCTTGATTTAGCCGCTTAGGCCTTGATTTTATTTTCTTGGGCCCTCCTATCCATTGATGCTCAAAGCCTTAGATCCTTTTTACCCTTGCCTTTTGGTTTTAAGGGCTATCAGCTTTTTCTGCTTGCTTTTTTTCTTTTTCTTTTATATTTTTTTTCGCAAGCTTTGTTCTTCACTACTTTTTCTTACTTCAAGAATCAATTTTATGATTTTTTAAATTATCAATAACATTTCTCTTGTTCATCATTCTTTCA